>NC_139764.1:3370509-3435509 GCF_965231275.1 Zosterops lateralis
TTTCTTTATTTTTTTTTTCCTTTTGAAATCATGCCCTGCCTTTCTCCCTTTCAGTGCTTCATTACAGTTATGTCTCCAGCATAAAGAAGATATCACTGCTAAGAGGAGAGTGAGTTTGTAAGTGGTCTGGACCTTGCATTATATAAAGCATCAAGAAATACTTTAACAGTGGCTTATCTTGTAGGCAGAACAAATCGAGCCAATCCAGAGGTAACTCACTGGGATCCTTTGAGCTCCTTTTCCCCCACTCTTCATCTCTTAAGAAGTTCAAGATTTAACCCCTGGTTTGGGGTAGTTTGACTCCCAAATACTCAACATACCACCCGTGGGCATCAGGAGCTACCAGTTTTCAAACAGAAATGGGATGCTTTCCAATCCAATATGCAGTCCCCCTTCAAAATCCAAGTTTTTCTAACTAACTTTCATGCCCAGACACATGAATGTGTTTTGCCCTCAGTGTTCAAAGAGAAAATGATTCCCACCAAACCTTACCCATGCCCAACATCCAGTTTTTTTGGCTGTGGTGGCACTGCCTTCCCCTTCAAGGTCTCCCCAGAAAATGCTGCAAGGAGTTAACTGATGGAAGTTTTGGGGCAGAATGATGTTCCTGTATTTGGCAGCTTCTCCACTTCTAATCTGACTAGTTTGGTGAAAAAATCCCAAAATAACCATATATTGGGTTTCATCCTAAATATTAAAAATTAAAATGAAGGAGTGTTTTTAGCTATGGCATTGGTAGCTCTTTGTAATTAACCTATCCTCCTCTCCTGAGAAACTTGGGTTTAATTTAATTTTTAAGGGGATGAGGAGCATTATTTATTAGTGTCTTTCAGGAAGGCTGTGGGCAAACATACCAGCAGCAGTGGAAGGAGCCTGAAATGTTATTCTCAGTTTGTACTTTTTCCTCATGCAGGTTTTGGAATTTGAAAGGTGGAAACTGGGATAATTAATAGGGTGGTAATTTAGAAACCAAGATGGGGGGATGTAAAACTGGAAGATCCGGGTACAAAAAAAAAAAAAAAAAAAAAAAAAAAAAAAAAAAAAAAAAGGTAGAAGGAGCAGACTTTGAAGGATGAAAGCAATGCCAACATTTAGATATCAGCTGAGGTACAGCCCCCATAGAGGCAAAGATGTTGAACCAGACTGAACCACATCCTGAGGTGTCAGGGAATACACTGGAGCATACAAGTTGGACACACTACCATATATCCCCTTCTGCTGAAGACTGGACAGCTTGTGCCAAATTCTATGACCCCAGCCATGGATTACAAGGGCTCAGCAGCTCCAGGAGTTAAGTTTGGTTTGGGGATTAAGCCACAGAAGGTGTAAAAGACAGAAGGTAAAGGCGTAGCATTTCTGCAGCTCTTACCACGGGCTTTGCCTTCCAAAACTGCAGTCTTTGGCCCTGGCAGGAGCATTACAAATTCCACTTCGGAATGAGATACTTGTTCTGGACTGTCTGACCAGGACCAGAGAAGGGCACTACCAACAGCCCCGAAACATGTTTAATGCAGCATTGGGAAGCAAATGTGAGGAGGTTCTTTCAACACTTCTATTTTGATATTTCCTTACAAATAGGTGCCTATATTTGTGCCACGCCAAAGGAGAACCACAGAGGATTTTTTCACCTCTTGCAGGGCGAGATAAGAGCCAAACTGAGCAGATGTTTTGCAGGAAACCTCAATTTATGACTTAGGGAAAACCTTGCACAAGCCAACCACGATGCTTCGGGTTTGTTAAAAGGGCCAGAGCGAGGATCTCCTCTGCTTTGCAGGTTTTTCTAGACAGCTCCCCTCATCAGGCCACAATATTTATAGAAGACTTGCACCCAGAGGATGAGCCAAATGGGAAAAACAGGCTCTTTTTTTTGCAGGTGCTATAATTGTGCCTGCGAGTGCTGCCATTGACACTTCTAACTTCTAATTGGACTTCCAAATCAAGTGCTGGGGTGCCAACATGGTTTCCCAGCCTGGAAAAGCAGTTTCACTCACAGCATTTCATGCTCAGACCCATTGGGATGGGATCACATAGGCAGAGATTCCTGGAAAGCCAGGACCTTTATAGGGTCAGAAACGTCTTTATGGCACTACAGCACCTGCAAAGCCCAGCACAAAATTTGGGGTGTCCAAGTCCCCTTTCTTTTGGGGAATCCACAACCCTGCTACTACACAAGTTAGATTACACAATTCCTGGCTCCAAAATCTGAGCATGCACAGCTCCCACTAAATCTGGTGTCTGCTTGGGCTCTGCAGATCTGGGCCCAGTTATCAAACAAAAGAAAAAACATGCTCAGTCAGAAGCAGGGGAAGGTTTCAAGCAATTCTTCCTCTGGAAGTGAAAATACCCAGAAATAGACTCTTAAAACTAACACGACTTACTCAGTGTAAATATTATGTTTCCAAGGTCCAAGTCTGGAACAGTCAACTTAATGCTGTTTCCATTTTTTTATACATGCCTATTTATAAAATATCCTATATTCTCGAGCATCCCAATCTCACCGTGGTGCACAGCTACAGAGTGGTTATCAATGTCATAAATAAAAAAACACCAAACATGGTGAAATCAAAAGGTCACTTGCATAACTGTCAGGGAAAGCAGCGGTGAAATGATTTACAGACACAGGAAATATAATTCGGCAGTGAGGAATTCCTTTGGCAGTTGATGGAATTAATTCAATGCAGCCCATCACTGGTTTAGAGAGGAAGCCCTCAGTGAAAAGCAGCTCTTTGGGAAGACTGATTCAAGGCCATGAGCAACTTGGGAGTGCCTTTAATGACTATACCAAAACCTCTAGTTTCAGGAATGAGGTGGAGATGTGAGCACAGAGCTAGGGGATGCCTGTGATGCTTCCAAGCATCCCTCACTTCCCATCAGCAACAGCTCCCAAGAGGCAACGGGTGCCATGAATCCTGTCACATCACCCAGATGCATCCACATGGCACCCCCAGCAAGGCTGTTTCCGGAATAATCCAACTGTTAAACCATTAAAAGGCCCACATACAGCAGGGGAAAAAAAAAAAAAACAAACAACTGAGCATTTTAAATACTAATAATTTAATATTTCTTTCATTTAAAGCCGTATCTTCAAGTGCATTACAATGTGTCATTTTATGCATGTCCTGTAGTCAAATTACACACCTGCGTGCGAGCACGAGCTTAAGTGGCATTTAAAAATAGCCCTGGCTATTACTGCTAGCACATAATAAATTAATGATGGAGCATTTAGCTCTGCCTACAACCCCACAACCTTGTTCCTGAGTGAGAGGGACACAAGCTGCAAATAATGCTGCAGAGTCCCCGGAGAGGGCAGGCTCCCAAAATTGGGAGCCCACTCCCAAAAACCCCTACTTTGGCCAAAGAAGTACCCTCAGGAAGGCAAGAAGAACCTCACCTGCACACCCACCCTCCCCAAGCCATCCTCCCGTGCAAAGACACCCATCCTCTGATTTTATTTGTATTTTTCCCCCCTCCCCTCGCTTTCAGTTTTGAATGGCAATTAGGAAAAGGTTAACCGAGTGCCTTTCTCCCAGGAATCCTCTCCCTCCTTTCAAAATAACAGCGTTAGCAGAAGAAAATCCCAGATTAGGCTAACAGGTAGGAGCGTGGTGCAGCCCTGGGAGATGCTGTTGGAAGTGGGGAGATTGGGAGAATCATCCCAGCGGGAGACTAATATTCATCATTCGGAGCTGCAGCTGGGGCCTGCTTGAGTGACAGGCAGGCGGGAGCTGAAAGAGCCGCTCATATCCCACAACTGCTGGCATGCAGACTTGAAAGAGATTTATTTCAGGATAATTAGCTGGGAGTATTAAAGGTGGCAGGAAAAATCTGCAATTATTGTTTAACAAACAGAATGGAGGCAAAAATTTTTTTTTTTTAAAAAAGTGGAGGGAGGTGGAAGGGGGGAAGAAGAGCCAAAAATTAAATTAAAACCCCCAAATATCACTCCACTTGAAAGTTGTTAAATAATTGAAAGAGTTCAAAGCAATTTTATTGTATTCAAAGTAGAGAATTTGGAGGGGAAATGAGGGAGCTCCATCATATGAAATCAGCGAAGTCTTTTCCAAGACCAGGTTTTGCAAAGGTGAAATTTCCCAGCTTATGTGGCAAACAGGAGCTGCCTTGACTTTCTTCTCTATTTACACACTCCTTGGGCATCACCAAAATGTTTACCCTGGAAATATGCATTTCTGAACTAGGAAAAAAAAATATATATATATATACATCTACATGCTCAACTGTCTGAGTTTTGAAGTGGAGTTTTAAGGTTATTTTCTTCCTGCTGCTCTTTTCCAGGGTTGACAAATTTCCCTCTTTCCAGCAACGGAGATGTGTTTCACAGTTCATTTAAGAAGGTGGGGTCTGCTGGTAGCAAAAAATGTCCCAAAAGAGAGGCACACCAGAGTAAGTTTTGGGAGAGGAAGAGATTAAATATATGGAGAATTGCTATTGCAATTTTCCATAGAATCACAGGCTGGTTTGGATTGGAAGGGACCTTAAAATCATCTAATTCCAAACTCCCTGCCACAGGCAGGGGGGTTATGGGAATAACAACACAGGTGCTGTCTGCAGTTTTTATGGTGGTGGGTCTGCCTTAAAAAAAAAAAAAAAAAAAAAAAAAAAAGAGAGAGAGAAAAAAAAAAAAAGGAATTTTCCTTATGGAAACCAGGCGCTGACTTCAAAACCCAACCGAAGCTTAGAAACGACCACCTCCAGCCTGATTCAACATTTCCCTGTATCAGGCTGGGAGAAGCTTTATTCAGCTCCATCCACATCCCCTGGCAGCCACTGGCATCACACATGAGCTGGTCTGTGCCAAATATAAATAAAGTTCACCCAACACACAGAGCCTCAAAGTATCCAAGATTTTCATCAGGCTTCAAGACTCATTGTTGCCGAGCCTCGCGCTGCTCCTTCAAAACAAGGAGCCTTTTCTGCATTCTGCTCAATGATCTACAGTCCTCCAAAATCATCTATTTATTTATGCTCTATTCTGGGATTTGCCCTCTGCGATGGAAAAAAAAAAAAAAAAAAAAAAAAAAACAAAAAAACACTGCTTGAATTGTGTGGAAATACCAGGCTTTCTTGGCCCACTTTGGGGAGGTTAGATAAAGACTGTGAAAGGCAAAGGGATTTTTAGTTGCCCAGCACCAGGCCCACAAGGGAAGAAAAGGAAAAGCCAAATAAAGTGACAAGATGGGCACTCGCTGCCAGATCAGTGCTTGCTATACACAACAGAACACTTGGGTTAAGAAAAAGGGCAAAATCAGAGTATATTAGGTAAATCTGATTGGTTTGGGGTTTTTTTATTTTTTGATTTTAAAAAAATTCCATTTTGCTAAATACATCAATTTCTACATGACTTTCACAGGGAGAAGGTTCCTCATCTCTATGATGAAGCTTCTGACCCAAAGAAAAAAGGTAAAAAAGTCATCCCAGAATAGCCAAAAATGAAGCATTGAGGATGCTCCCATGGGCTGTGAGAAACCCAGATTCCAGTCCCTGTTTTTCCCTGCCCAACACGGCCAAAGGCAAGCAGGGACTGACAGGAAGCTGGGATGTCCTGCCTCTCCCCAGGTCTCCTGCAAAACACGTCACCTTTATGGGATTTCCATGGAAAGCCCTCCCAGCTCCATTTGCCCATCACACTCAAGGGTTTAAGGAAAATCTCATGAGATTGAGATTTGTGAAATGAAGGACTTATCTACACTAAGGTCTTCCCTTGGTGCCTGTAGAAAGTCTGTAATCTCTGGAGAGCTGCTATAAACAGTTTGTATATGGTTTGTCTCCAATGCTCTAGAAAGCAAAGCCCGTACCATGCTTGTTCCCAGGCTGTGATCCCAGATCCAGCAGCTGCATCCTTCGCTCCTCATGTTGTTACCTCACAGGAGATCCAACCCCTTCAAACCTCCCACAGCAAAATCAAATCATGATCCAGCCTCATCCATACCACAAGATACATTATTCCCAGAACCCTTCCCATGGAAAAAAAGTGCCCATATAGTGTCTGTCTCTCCTTGGAAAGGCTTTCCAGGTGATGCTGGAGGAAATGTCATGGATCTGCTTCCCTGCTCAGAGGGGTAAGGTGAGGGCACACCATCCCTCAGTGCAAGTGCTGTGATCCCACCATCCAGGCACAGTGGCCCTGGATGGGCACCACATGGAATGGACCCATGTCCCCACCATCCTCTCCCTCTCTGGTCTGGAGAAAGCTTATGGATTTCTCTGCCTCTGCTCTCCAGTGCATGAGTCAAAGGAAGGTTCTCTCTCTTCCATTCTTGTGCAGATTAATTATTTAATGTTTGTGAAGCACCTCAAAGATGAGAAATGCTAAGCATTGTTATTACCCACATCAGTAGGATGATGATGGCTTTTTCTCGTTTTCATAAACTTCCTGGGGAAAAATAAGAACTTAAAAACTGACTCTGAACACAAGAGGTGAGCAAGGTGCTGTGCCCAGCCCAAGTCCAACACAGTCAAATGCAGGCAGGATTGGCCCCTCTGCACCTAGAGTTAGATTAATATTTCCAAAATAATGGGAACAACCAAAGATATCCGATGGTGCTTGAATCACGTCCCTGTCTTTTGCTCAGGAAGTGACACCCAAAGCAGCCCACAGCATCCAAATCATCCTAAGGCACTCCACAGGGTGAGGAAAATTTCTGCACAAAAGCTGGCACATAATAAAAAGGCAAGAAAATAAGGAATGCTCATCCAATATGCAACTTCTTCCCCCTCACCAACACCCTCCACACATGCCAAAGGTTGGGGAAAACCACCTTACACTTCAAAAAGCACCTGTAAATATTCATGTGGTCTGTGTCACTTAACATCAGCACATTCATTTTCCCAGCTTGGCCCACAACCTGTTCACATGTTAAACTACTTAGAAAGCACTTTCTTTTCACTGACAGTCATTGAAGTAAATATAAAATATAAATATTTGATTTTGATGGGCAGAAACACAAGCACAGTTCTTCTGGAATAGTCAGAGTATTACACCAGAAAAATAATGCATTTTTAATTAGGCTTGAGGTTCCCACCACTGCTTTCCCAGCTTGAGGCAATCATTGCCCTCCTCCACTGCCCAGCTTTCCCTTTGGCCTCAGTGTCCCTCACCAAGTAGGAAATTATCAGTCTTTACCCATTTCACCATGTTAAGAGACTGCATTTATGAAGTGCCTCAGCTGAAAGTGTTTAAAACACACACAGGAGAATGTTAGTGTGCAGAAAGACATTCTTTCCTGGGGTGACAACCAGCTGTAAACACAAATCACACTATTTTTGTCATAAAAACTACATGAAGAGGCAGAAACACAACACACTATAGATTTTTTGGGCTGTATTTGGATCTGACAAACTGCAAACACCTTTCCTTTAAATACTTCCCAATGCCTTAAACTTCCAGAAAAGGGGTTCTCCTGCTCTAATGTTTGCTCACCTATTTGGTGCCATCCTGTTCATGCTGCACTGACACAATAACACAATAACAACTTTTCAGAGTGCCAAGTCCTTCCCTGTTTCTCCAAGTTGACAGAGACACAACCATTAATCTGGGCATCGTATTTAAAACCTGCACCTGCCTGCTATAGGAAATCCATGGATGCTTCTTGATATGATAGATAACACCATGATTAGAGATAATTTTATTATGATAGATAGTATTTCCAAGGCAGAGCCTCTAGCCAGGAAAATAAAGTGTTTAGCAAAGGAACTTCTGTTCAGGAGTTCAGTTTTTTTGGGATTACAGGGGCAAGGGGAAAAGCACCTCATCCTGGTAGGAGCTCACATTTGCTGGATGTCACAGGACTGCTCATCCCAACAGGCTACCAGCTAAGACAGAAGCCTTTTTCCACTTAGGCTGGCCCTGGGGTTGGGGATGAGCATTGGGATAGCATCACAGAATGATTTGGGTCAGAAGGGACCTGAAGACCATCTCATTCCAACCCCACTGCCCTGGCAGGGTGATGTGATATTTCTAACCCACAAAACTTGTGCAGGATCATTTTATAACTAGATAAAGAATGAGAAGATAGAAATAGAAAAAGGTAGGCTCTATTAAGAAAAAGTTATATATCTTTGTAGAGGGTAGTAGCATATTCTGATTTTCTCATATCATCTACATCTGTGTATATATATGGAAAGAAAAAAAATATCTATGAGAGGGAGATAACTTTTGAGATGAGGACTCTTTTCCCACGGAATCCAGGAAATATTTACAAAGGACTGCTGTAACCTATACCCAGATGGCCAAGCACTGACTAGGGAGAGAAAATAAAGGGTGCTTTTTGGAAAGTTAAGTTCTGTCCCTGTGGCTGCACACCAGGCTTGTGCTTGCTCCCAGCCGTGGCTGTTCTTCAGTGGGAGTTGTCACTCCAGTGCTAATAAAATGTGATGGTCTAATTGTATTAGCAATTTCCCATCATGTTATATTAATATGCATCATACTAGTATCCATTTTCACTAATGTGACGTGAAAGGCAGTAATTTGATTACTTTTCCCTATGATTATGGGGAGGGAGCTTGGCCTTCTGGATGGGCCACACTCCAGGCAGCCAGAGCATTGAGCTCATGGTCCTGTCCCTGTCCCCAACATTCTGCTCTGCCTTGAGGACATCACCCCACCTTTGGGGTGCTACAGCTGATAAATACACAGTTCACAAAGTGTGGGGTGATCTTGAGTTAAAGCAGGCACTGGACATGGGAAGGATGGGCTGGAGCAATCCCCATCCATCATGGTGTTTTCACTGTATTTTCCCATTTTCCAAAACTCTTCACCGCCATCTCCATTAAAATGGATGGAAGATTTTTTACAGGGAAGGCCTTACCTACAGCCTGATAATGCACATCAGTGATGTTCTCCCTGCTCATAAACTATGCCTTACATAATACTTCTTCCCTCTTTCCTGGACAAGCCTTTTGGAACTCTTCTGCTACCACATTCCTTCTGCTGTGCCCCTTAAGGTGGTGAATATGGATGCTTATAATGCAGAGGAAATTTGTGTCCTGCTGCTGAAGTTATTCTGCAGATTTCATTCCGATTCCAAGCTCAGGGCTTGTTTTCTTGCAGCCTTGAGCAAACACTACAGTGCAACACTAGAGTGCCAATGACCTGGGCCTACAGCTATAAAATGGTAATAATTTATTTTTTTTTTCATTCTTCTCATGCTTTGCAAGGGTTTTTTGTGCCTTAGTGTGGCTGTTTGCTGGTTCACCAAGGTACCTTTGGCAGGTCCACGGCATAAACATCTTCTCCATGCCTTCAGAAAACACACCACAAACTCATGATGCAGCCACCACATACTTTCCTAATTAAAGAGCTGGTGGCACTGGGAATACTTCTTCAGGACCACTCACCAGAACAGGTAAAGGAGGAGTTGGGCCCAGAGGAGGTAAGATGTACCCCAACCCTGAGCAGCCTCGAAGTGGCCAGAAACTACTTGATGTGAACACACACCCACCCCACAGCACGGATTTGTGTTAAATCACCCAAGTTTGGACAGTCCCACGCCACTGATTTGCTTCCCTGCCCATAAGGATAGTCAAAACTCATCCAGCAGCTCAGCTTGCAGTAGAACAATAAACCATGGGAAGAGCACCATAAATCCTGGTAATGTGCTCCGAGGAAGGCAGCCACTCCAAGGTCAGAGCTGGAGCTTCTTGGGAATTTTCAGACAAAAGATTTTTCATCAGAAATTGCTGATTCACCAGAACTGAGGCTTTGCCATCCAGCAAACCAATCTAACTGCAGCTTTCATTAGGGGAGATCTCCCTGACCCCAGACAGAATTAATGACCACAAGGAGAGAGGAAGAAGCCTCCTCTGAAACAACCTGCAGCTCTCACCTGGCCCACAAGGGACCAGTGCCAGCAGCATCCTACAGATCCCATCGGCCTATACACACCAGGATAAGGCTATCCCACACCTCCCCGGAGGAGCTGTGTGTCCCCTAAGAAATCAAATACATATTTTCCATAGGAGAGGAATGCTCTGTATAAGAGGTCTCTGCGAGGATGAGAACAACAGGTGAATTCCTTTAAAACAAATGCTTTCCATGCCTTTCTCCTTTGAAAAAGTCCAAACCCCACCAGTGATGGGTGCACAAAGGTCACTTGCCAAGCAGGGGTGGATTCCAGCTCTGAGCACCTTTCTGTGCTCGAAGGAGAGGGAAAAGCAGCAGCAGAGCCAAGAACCTCTCCCAACTCCTCCTGGGCTATCAGTTGCTGCTGGAATAAATCAAAATCAGTTACGGGAAATGTAAAATTATCATTTGGAAATCACTCTCCCTGAATAATTCAGTCATTGACTTTCACATCAAACAACCATTCCAGCCACCCACACATGCAATTCAGTCTCCTGCTTAGTTTTAAACTCTCCTTAATTATCAGCATTAACCTATCCCATCACTATTCCATCCTCATTCCATGCCGGGGGAGGGGGTGGCCGTTTGATGAAGCACAGCCAACTGGAGGACTTTGAGCTGTCCTTCTGCTCCTCCTGCCCAGCCAGGCAGGGCAAGGACACCCCAGCCACGAGTGCACCTCCAGCATCTCTCAGAACCTTTCCACAGGGAGAGCAGCATGGAATCGTGGAACAGTTTGGCTTGGGAAGAGTCCTAGAAGATCATCTCATTCCAACCCTCCTGCCATGGGCAGGGATACTTTTCACTGGACCAGGCTGCTCAAATCCCACCCAACCTTGCCTTGAACACTTCCAGGGATGGGGCAGCATACTTGTCTCCACCTCATCACAGCACAGCCTGGCAGGAGCTGCTGCTACCACCTCTCCCCCAGACAAAAGTTCCTCCAAATAACAACTGCTCTCATTAAAACCTGCAAGTCCTCCCAGGATGCCCAAGCATCCCCTTTTAGGTTGTTTTTCAGGAAGCCTCTCATTAAGCAGGTAACCAGACCAGGCTTGTGTCCTCACCTTCTCTCAGGGTGTTAATCACACCCAGCAAGCAGGACCCCACCACATACCTGCCTCAATTAACATCCTTCATCTGAGTCTCCAAAACAGCCAGAAAGATAAAGACTATATCCAGAGCAAAATTTTACCCCTTTCCCCTTAAAATTCCTTAATCTCCCTGCACTTTGACAACATGTTTAAGTTAGTTTCACATTTTATTTGCCTACTGAGCTCCCAAAGTTGGGAAAATTAGTATTGTGTGTGTGGTTTGATTTAATTAGTAATTGGGGAAATAGGTCTGGCATGTTTCATGGAGGCTTGGGGAAATTGTCAATTAGCATTGTGTTAATTGGTGTCTGCTGTCCTTGCTTTTTAGTTTTTAACCCCTTTTACCTTGTTCCCACTTTTGGTATGTAAAAATGTGGCTGCTTATTATTCTTTAAGTAAAGGATTAATTGCTTGAATTCCTGCCTGTGCTGGGCGTCCTTTTTCCCCTCTGTGGTGGGATTTGTGCACCTCCTCCAGGCATTGGTTTTGGACACTGGGGTGGAGTTATCCCCTGACCTGGTGTCACCCTGCCTGGGGTGAGATCTCTCCCCTGCCACCAGCAGCAGCCCATCTACCCAGCTTTTCCTCCCAGAGCTTCCTTGCCTTTCCCTTCTCTCGTCCATGCTATTTATCACTCGCTCCAACAGGCACCAAAATCCCCACAATCCAGCCAACAAAAATTTGAATAAAGGAAAGATGAGTGAAAAAGAGGGAATCTGCCACAAAATTACAAAAGTAAACTTTGACACATGGAACACCACCCAAGGAAAGGGAAGGATATTCCCTTTCAGGACTCACACTGTGCTTTTTAATTTGCCGTGCTAAATGTCCAGGATAAGCCAGAGGTTTGCACATCTACCTGATGGGAATAATTAATTAATTGTTAATTGTTATTAATTACCGAGGTCCTGATCTCACAGACAGGCACGCACACACTTGGATTTAGGACATCCATGCACATGAGGGTAAGGCGCTGGCAATCACTTCCAAGAGTGATGCTCCTAGAGCCTGAGAGCATTTTAAACACACACAAATTCCCAGTCCCTGTGGAGCATGCCATGGCAGAGGGACACCCTGGAGGAGAGCAGGATTTGTGAAGGCATAAACACAATGCCACAAAAAAATGTTTCGTTTCAGCACCTTGGCAGGAGCATCCCCATCCCTAGAGAATTTTGGGTGCTCAGACAGACGAATTCCACCAGCTCAGGCCTGACCCCATATCCAGCTCCTCAGGCACGGCTTTGGGAAGAGGCAGCAGCAATGCCCAGGGAGGGATGCTCCCAAGGGTAGGGCAGGGGGCTGTTTACACACCAGGCTTGGCAGGGAGCCAGGAGGAGAGAGAGAGAGCAGGTCTCAAAATTATTCAGATCACAATTAAAACACATCTTTCCAGGCAGAGGCATTTGCATGGAAAACGGCAGAGGAAAACTCCTCCCTCGGCCCCCTGGGTGGAGGGGAGAGTGTGAGATGATGGTCAGGTTAAGTCATCTCAACTTGACTCAAAATCCACCTGGCAGTGACCTTAGTCTTAGTCTTCACATTTTTCCCAGTGATTTCCAGCCAACTAGGTGGGCATGGATGAGGGGACCCAATCTTGGAGCAGATATTTTTTGCAACTGATAATGCCCAGACTGACACAAAAAAAGTAAAAAATTATCAAATTGTGCAAGACAGAGTCAACCAACAACAAGCAGCAGGACCCACAACCCTGGGCAAGAAAACCAGCAGAACCACCAGTAAAATGTGCTGTTTTCCAGGGAAAACAGCTGCCAACCACAACAATCCACCTGAGGAATGTAACAGGGGAATTGAAGGAGTCAGCACCATATTTGAGGGGGTAAATTCAACCAACCCATGAGAAGGTTACAGGGGCTTTAAATGATATTTGCATAGAATTAGGAAGTAATAATTAAAATAGAGAATAATTTGAAAGGAACTACACTAATACTGCCTTTACAATAATTATCTCACCAGAATTTCAGAGGCTGAATTATTTTCTATTGGATTTACAATTAATTTTGTAAAAATAACAAATCCTCCCTAAGAGGGACCATGGTACTATAATGATAGCACTTGAAAGTGGCACACAGGCATTAAACCACCTGATCCTCCCAACACTTCTGAAAGGTAGAGAAGCACTGTTATCTCTGTTTGGGAAGCATATAGATAAGAGAGTTGATCTCTGCTTTCAACCAAAGCTGGGCAAACTTGTCCCAGTAATCTCAGGGATATTAATCACCTGGAATAGCCATGACACACATTTGATCCAGTGCCAGGTTCAGGAGTGTTTCAGGTCCTTGGCAAAGCAAGAATTAACATCTCTGGAAGAATTGTGGTCATCCTACTCTAGAATCTCCATCCAGGAAAACTGCTGTCAGCAATCCTTCTCCAACAGCACCTTGGGAAACACATGGCTTGCTCAGAAATACACCTGACAGGAAGGGAGGATGACCAGAGAAGGCAAACACAAACAAAAGGATGAACCCAGCTCCTTATGGGCTTCTCTCAGCCAGATCTCCAAACAAAAGATGAGACTTTCTAGAGGCTTAGAACAATATATCCCAGATTAAAGCATCTCTCTCCAAGCCAGCATCCGGGACTGCAGCTGTTGGGGAACACCTCTGGTGATATCCAGAGTGTCCCAGGCACTCCCCAAGCATTGACCCTTGGGTTATTCTTGGGTAATGGCAGGGGTTTGGAAAGCTGAGCTGTGAAGGGGATCACGGATGTGCTCGGATATGTATTAATTAGAATTCCTGCACAGTTTTCTTCTGTTAATTATAGCTTAATTTGATTGCTTAATAGGTCTGGTTTTCGTAATGTTTAGCACCTGTTGTAAATTGCACAAGATAAATTGTCTTCTACCATCTACACTGTTTACTCCTAAAAATTTTCATTTTCCTTTCAGCTCCTGGCTTTGGATTGGTGTGGTTGGCTATCCTCATCTTTGTCCTTTTCACCAAAGAAATTTCTTTTCCTTTTTTTTTTTTTTTTTTTCTCCAGTGGGTTATTTAGCCACCAACAGGGGTCTCTGTTAAATACTTTCCCAAAAGTGAGGATTTTTAAAAAATAATATTGGGTAAAGAGATATATCCACACACCACAGAGCATGAAAATGCTGACCCATGGTATTATACAGACTTTCACTCATGGGTCATCCTTCTTCACCATTGTTGTCCCCTTCTCCCTTTCCAAGGTGAGGGGGGGATGTTCATCCTTCTCTCACAGTATTAGACAGAAGTGGAGGCCCTGCATCATTAATTGATTTCTTCCATACATTGTGCTATGATACAATTTTTCAAGGCTGTGCATAATTGTGTTCCCTGTGCCACTGCTCTATGTGCTGTCCTTGTCATATTGTCATTGAAGGCTGATTCCACCCTCTGTAATTGGAGATGTTCTACTTTTGGACAAAGGTGTGGGGGCAGCTCAGGGGAACAGCACTGACATTTACTTCATCAATTTATTTTTATTGTTCCTACATTTATTGCAGCTATAACAGCCCTTTAATAGTTATATCTCCTCCCTGTAGGGTATTCTGGTATTTGAAATTTTTTTAACTCATTTGTTCTCATAGATAACAGTAAAGTGCATTTCACACTAACCTTTAGGTTTCAATCTTCTCTCTTTCTTTGGCTCTGAAGCAGTTGCAGCTTTAAACTTTTATTGCATTGCCAGTCTAAAGGCCGCCACCACCGAGTCCATTCCAGCACTGAAGTAACCACAAATTAGTGGTCCTGAAAATTTCAGAGAGGCAAGTCCTAAACCCTGAGTGCCACTATTACCATAATTCAAACTTGGCCATCCTTTTAAGGGGGGGGGAGAAAAATACAGTAAATACTCACACTGAGTCTCCTTTTACAGTCTTCGGTCAAACAAGGGGTGATAATTGCATCTTTACGACTGGCAACGAAACTGACTCTGCCACCTCCGAGCTCCTGCCCTTCAGTACCTACACAGACAAAACCGTGCCTAAATTCCACAGGTTTCCCTGTGCTGCCTTCCCGGGTGTACTTTTTCCTCTCTCACCAGTTTTATCATGCTCACTACAAGCTACAACTGAACAGCACCACGGAATACAAATTACTCCTGATAAATGACTCACAGGTGGGTGTCAGCAGGTGATTTTTGCTGTTCAGAGGTGTCCCGGTCCAGAAGGACAGAACACCTTGCTGTAAACACCCAAATCTGTGCTGCCACCAAGGGAATGTCAGCCTTTTGTCCTTTTTTAAAATGGAAGCTCCTGGCAAAACCACTTCTAACCCCACCCACTCAGCCCTGCTCTCATTTATTGCACAGAGATGCTCTTCTTCCTCAAAGCCTCTTGGTTTAAAGACACTGCCAAGAAACAGCTTAATTAAAGTGAGTGGAGACATTTGGAGCAAAATTAGGCCAGGTAGATAAGCTAGAAATGAGACAATAAAGGAGAGGGAACAAGTACTTAAAACAGTGAAAAGCCCAGAGATTTTTAATGGAACTGACTTCAACACTCACCCAATAAGGCCCACTAGAGAAAACAGGATTGATCACTTGGCTCAGCTTCCAACCCAAAATGGCCCAAGAATAAAACTCCCTGTCTTCCAGATCTATTTTTTCCTGATCTCTGGCTTTTTACATCCTCATTATTCATGGACCAAGTTGGGTTCATGCACCCAAATGTGAGATGCTGCAGGAGGAGTCCCATTCACTGGGGGCAAGGGCACAGAACCACCCCTGCCAGTCTCAAAAGCGTAATCTTTACTTGAGATATTGCAAAATTTTCCTTTACTAGAACAAAACTAAACAAAAATCTATTAAAAAAAAAAAAAAAAAACTGGAGAAGAAATACTTAAAAATAAAAACTCAAGTGTTCAGCCCTATTCTTCCCCTGTATTTCAATGTTGAGCTTCCAGACACACATGGAGGTGATAACTCTGTGGCTTCCCCACATGAAGCACCCTGGAAATAATACAGGGTTCTCCTAGATGGAGTATTACTTGCCATTAATAGGACAAATATCTTCTCTCACTGTGATTAAAACTGCATCTGGAAGGAACAAGTGTAATGTAAAGCACCAATTCCGTGCTATTGGTTGAAGTCATATTTGTGTATTTGTGTGTCTGTTTCTCAGGAACCTTAGTGACACTTATTTACAAAAAAAAAAAAAAAAAAAAAAAAATAAAAATAAAAAAAAAAAAGGAGGAAGGCAAAAGGGAGGAAGGAGCTTCAGGAGAGGCTTGCTCATAATTTTTAGACTTTGTGTCACCTGAACACTCTCAGGAAGTCATAAAAAATAATTTCATGTGAAAAGGGAAGGAGGTTTTCCAAAAGCTTCTGAGAAACAGACAAAAGAAGTTACATTAAATTGCTGGCATTGCAAGAGTTTATACTTTCAAGTCAAAGCAAGTTTTCAAGTATTCAGTTTGGTAATTTGAATTCGATTTGAGACCGAAGCAAAATTTAATTTTATTGATGATGCACTTGCACTTAACTTTGAGCAATTTGGGTTTTTTTGAAACAGCAAACTATTTTCTGAATTTTAGCAAATCTTGCTGCATACTCAAGCAGGAATTGAGTGTGGAATTTTCAGGCACCAGAAGCACTGGGATCTTGCAGCCATTCCCTGCAGCAGGTGATATGGAGCAGGTGTACATTGCAATCCCCTTAACCATTCACTCACAAATTAAAATATTATTTTAAAATGTTTGGGGGTTTGGGTTGGTTTTGTTTTAAGTACATCACAGGTTCTCTTCCTCCTGAACATCACAGTTTGATGAGAAAGGTAACAAAACTCAGAGAGCTGAAGAAGAAAGTGAAAGCAAAGGCAATAGGTCACAGCCAGAATCTGTAATGAGGGAAAATGGCCATTATAACCATATTGAATTTGTGCTGTTACTCTTCATTTAAGTCTCTGTCATACTTTTCATCAGGATCCTCCCAGTAGTTTGATTCCAAAGGATTTAAAATTAAACCACCAAAAAATTGCTGTCATTCCACATTTGCCCCCTGCTCACAGGTAGGGCTGTGCTCACACTTCTAAAACTGACACTGATTTCAAGCTTTTATTAATTTATTTGGAGGAGATCTAAAAAAGCAACACTAGAAATTGAAGCAAGCTGAGTTTGCATCAGGTCAAACACTTTTCTAACAGTAACTGTTCCAACCTGGTAGGATTTTAATTCCAAGGCTTTTTTTGTGTGGAATGAGAGCAATGGTTGATTTAAAACTACAGTGAGAAAACAAAAATCTTTTGGTGCTTGACTGACCTGAAGTTTAGCACCTTGGTTGGGCAGTATTCCTGCCCTCCCATAGGGATCATAAGATTTCATAGGATCATAGAATGGTTTGGGTTGGAAGAAACTTTAAGGATCATCTTGTTCCAAACTCCTTGTCATGGGCAGGAACATTTTCCATGGGCTGTTCCAAGCCCTGTCCAACCCGACCTTGGTTCCAAGTATCAATCTTTATCGGCAGATGCTTCTGAGCTCAAGTCTTCTCTCCTTAAATTGTCCCACTATCACTTCTCTTGGGAAGAAATTTTCCTTGAGGCCAAATTTCTCCACAGTGTAACTTTAACCAAAGCCATTTGCACCAACCGAGGAGAAATTCAATGTGGTTTAACTTTCGCTGAAGTCAAACACACTTCTAAAGCTTGGGATAGTTCTGCTTCTAAGCTGTTTTTTTTCCTTTTTGCTACCTCCTGTTCCCTATTCTTTGGGTTAGCACCACTTGGTTTTGACTTTGCAGATTTTGTTCCCCTCTGCTTTTTTTAACTCAGTTTTGTATTTATCAGAAATTATGTCAAATTTCACTTTTGCATCAACAACAAAAACGACAAAAAATCATGCTTAATTTACCTGTAAAAACGTGTTTACCTGTAGAAAAGTGTTTACCTGTAAAAATTACAACATTGCTGCCCCACCATGTAGCAGTGTTGTGAAGCTCATTTACTGCTTCTGCAGTGCTTTGAAGATGACACACGCCACAATCACTCAGGGCTCACTTGGGGATTTTTTGATTTTTCTATCTTTAAGCCTTGTTGGACCATTATTGCTCAGAACAGTGCCTGGCAGCACCTGACAGTTCGTGCTTTCATGGCAGATATTGACAGCAACAACGGCCTGACCCCGTTCCTGCAGGTTGGTTCCTCATCCCCAGCACGCTCCTGCTGCATCCTCTTTCTTGGAGAACTGAACCTCCAGAGCAAAACCTGTGAAAGCTGCTCCAAGCACAGAGTGTGCCCCTGGTGCACACCAATGATGACTGAGCTCAGCAAGGCAGGACCTGGGAGTCATCCTCAGCAACACCAGCTCTGCCTCTGTGCAGGAACAGCCACCATGGCACACACTTTGGAGCATATTATGTTTAGGGACATCTTAGACCTGTCTTTCCCTTTTGCTACACTTCCCTTTCCTGCCTTTTTTAAAATTTATAATTTATTAAAGATTTCAGGTGACTATGCTGAGCTGGAACCTCCTCATGTGAAGCCCTTCCCAGTGGACTCTGCAGAACTCCCCTTTGATTACCACACGATTAGTTTGTTCAGCTGATGGCCTTTCTTCTCCAACATCCTCATTGTGCCCCCTGCCTCCTATGCAGTTCTTAAGAATTTAAATGAGCCATTTTATGTCTCTCTACAAGCAGAATCAACAAACCCAGCCCCACCCTTCTGCTTTCACTTTTAGTGCGCCTAATAAAAGTAGTGCGAGGGTGGGGTGTTGGTTTGTTGTTTTTTCTTTTCTGGGGATCGTGGCTAATGGAGAATTTTATGCTGTTTCTGACATTGTTTGTGGTGCCTCCCACCAGCCTGTGTGCTCCTGAGGATTTGAAAGACGGTGACATAAATGTCAGGGAAATGCCTCCGCTGTGTCAGGTCTAATTAGACGTTTGTACTTGGGGGACAAACACCTTCCTCGTAAAATCCAGAGCTCAGCCTCACTCAGCACATGCTCAGAGAGCCTTGAAAGAAGAAGGCATCACAAACAGCACATAGACCTATCCAAACACCATGTAATTTTTTCCAGCATTTCAATTCCGCCCCCACAACACACCCCTCCATCCCCACTCCTGCTCTGAGAGAATTCCAAATCACCAAATAAAGTTGCCCTGCCATGTCTTACCCAACTGATTTCCAGAAATACAGAAAATCTCAGAGCTCAATACACCAAATTAGAAAACAACGAGCAGAGCTGGTCCTTTAACAGCTGCACCTGTGAGCCCCAGTTTGGGGGCAGAGCACAGGGGAGTTCCCACACTGCCAGAGAGTGGAAACCCACCCCCAGCTGCTTATCCAACAGTTATTCCTACAGAGGATGCTCCTGCAAACATGGACCTTGGCCTCATCTCTGGGTGCACCTCTGCCACCCTTTCTTCTCCACTTGTGCTTTCCCCTTAAAATAGAAGTTTCCCTCCTCATTTCAGGTTGAAATGGACACAGACAGCCCAAGGGAATCTTACTAGTTACTTCTTCCAGCCTCAAGTCTCCAGTGGCATTAGAGGCTTGGCAGGTCCTCTTACAGAACTCAAATCTGACCTGTCTGATGCCAACAAGAATTCAAAGTCTGCAGAAAGATCAGCTGCCTGAGACCTCACTCGGACCTGAAGCCAGCAGGTACCAGCAGCCATGTCTCTGCTAGAACAGGTTTATGACAAACCATGGAGTCCTTCCTATGGACAAATAGGTCATGGAATCATTAAGGCTGAAAAAGATCATCCAGTCCAACCATTAACCCAGCACTGCCATGTCCTCAGGTGCCACACACACACCCTATGAACACTTCCATGTTCCCTGGGCAACCTATTCCAACACCTGAGCACCCTTTCAGTGAAGAAATTTTTCCCACTATTGAATAGATATCAGGAAAAGTCTTGGCAACAGAGGGATGCAGGGGGAGACTCACCAGGGCACACAACTGCTCTAGAGCATAGCTATGCCCTGTGCTTCCTGCTATAATCTACCTGCTCTGGCCATCACTGTGTGAACACCCAAATCTGTTATAAATGCAATGGCAAATATTGGATCAACAAAGAAACAATTTATTAATAACACTATATCAATCATCAATAAAAGAGAAAACCACAAAATAGGATATTAGCAGCGCCACGCCGGGTGGATGAGGGGTCTGCACACCAGGGTACAGGACGCCCAAATCCACCCCAAACGATTCTCAGTCCACCGTTTTAAAGGATTTTTCTGCCCTGAGGCAGTACAGGTGTCCAGGATGGGACAAATAGTCCAAATTTCTTTTCGATGGCCTTCCCGGATTTGCCAAGTCCCGTTGATCCGTTCCGGGAAGGTCTTTTCTTATGCCAATTGTACCAGCCAGTCTTAAGTTGATTCCAGTATGCATATCGTGCCAGGGCGTTGATGAATTCTGCTTCACCGTTCAAGAAGGAATTCTCCTTGCATTGGAAAGGATGTGATTCTTATCGGGGCTGGCTAGCATCTTTGTTTGGTCTGATGGTCCTTGTCCTGTTTCGCAACTGGAGCCGTGGAGACTGGGGATACAGATTTCTACCTACTAGACTTTACAGTTTATTAACATCATTCTTATTATACATTTGATTATTATTTTATACACGAATTTTTACACCAGATTTATCACACCCAATATCCCTCAGGACAAGAGGACGGAGAAGCCTGTGTTTGTATCTTCACAGGTCCCTGCACACGTGTAGAAAAAAAGCAAGGTTGTGAGCTGAAAAAAATAAACTCTTAAAATAGTCTCATCTAGTTTTAAGTTTTAGCTTCCCCTCCTTTGTCCACCCAAATCTGAGAGAGCAGCTCCCTCTGTGGGTTTTCCTTCCCAGCTGTTTGTTTGCTGCCTGAGGGTGTATTGGGGAAGTGGAGGGGGCACCTGGCTGGCACTCAGCATCACTCATTGCCGCTCCCTCACGAGGCAGGGAGGAAGCTAAAGAGCAGCACCATCACCACCCAAAGTCCAAAAGGTTTATGCTCCCCTGCCCCTGAGGATAAAACCCAAGAAAGCTTTCACTTTCTGGATCCGTGTTTGCACAGGTAGCTCGCTCAGCTGCACCCAAACACTCCCACAAGTGCAAGGCTCAACTGCCCGTGTGAATAAACTTCTGTGCTCTCAGCAAGTGAGGCACTGCAGAGTGAGAGCAGCTCTGAGCAAACAGAACTAAGCAGTAAAATGATCTGTGATACAGCTGCAGAGTCACCGTGCTCGCTGCTGCAAGTGGCTTTGTAACAACAGGACCCTTGCCTGGAAGAAATTAGGATTTAGTGACAGTACTTATCACACAGGCGATTACACAGAGCAAATCAGCAGCAGAGCAGTATCTCTCTGCCCTGCCATGAAGAGCAGGTGAATCAAAGTCAAGCACACACATTCAATAAGCTTTACCATCCTGAAACCTCTGCCCCCATAAAAATCACTTTCTGATCTTTAGGTCAGATTAAGGTGGTCAAAGCCCACGATCCATTCCTCGGAAAACTGACTTCTGAGGCACAGGAGATGGAAACAAGCACCACTCTGCCCTTGACATCAGCAACAGGTCCATGCTCCAGGTGCTCTTAGAAGGTGGAAATCTCCAGCCCCACCCACAGTTGGTAGAGTGCACATGAAAGATCCTGGGCTCTGTTTCATAAGAGATGTGGTCTCAATCCTGCCTGGATTCCAGGATGATTAACTGCCACCCACATGTGGTGTCCTGTGCTGTCCTGACTGCAGGTACCACCCTCTGCTTCCAGCCAGGACAACCAATCTTGGCTCTCCACCTGAAATCCCAAATCCCCTTCCTTCACCCTACTGCTGCAGGGGAGCCTGCAGCCAAACCTGAGCTTTGCAATTGCCCTCTACCACTCACTCCAGCAGACTCAAAACCCCAGATCTGGCAGGGCAGGGGATTGCACAGACAGGGTTGGGAAAGATCCTTTGGGATATGAGCACTGGAGATTAAAATGCAAATCGGTTCATATATTGCCCAAAAATGTCCAAGATCTGCAATAAGGAATAGCAGAGAACTCCTCTGGAATGCCAAAACCCTTCAGTGTTTTTAAGCTTCAGGAGGGGAAAAGGATGTATATTAAAAACCAAGAGCCAGGACCACTTCTTTGCTTTGAAACTTCTGACCAAAATCCAAGGTTCCCCTTTCTGTTCCGAGTACAATGAGTTACCAGACCCCAGCTACCCCAATCCCACAATAATCCAAGAGTGTCCAGCTTCCCCTCCTCTCCCTGCTTTGGATGGATACCTCTCATGCTCACACATTGTTGTGACCTCCCTGCCTGAGGTACGTGCGTGTCAAGGGAGGGGCTGGTGTGATATCCCCAGCCTAATCCAGAAGGATGCACATCCACAGCTCCCGATGACTGAGAGGAGAACGTGCTCCGGGGGGGGATTTGCAAGGCGGATGAGCCGTGTTGAGACAAAGAGGTGTAGCTGTGGGAGGCACCGAGGAGAGCTGCTGAGAAGGGATAGCAGTATTTAAACAAAAATCTTCTCCCCAAATGGAGAGGGCTTCTCCCACCCCTCTTTTTTAGCCTGCACCATAGATGAGCTCCCACTTAGTCGCTTGCTTGTTTGGTTTGCTTTTTTCTCTTCACAGAACTAAAAATGTTTCCAAAACTACCTTTAATGAACCGAAAATATTCATTTGAAAGTCTGCTCTGTGGAAAAAGTGAGGCTGGTGGAGGGAAGGAAGTGACACAGGCCTTGCTGACCGGCGGGAGGCTGCTTTCAATCCCCCGTCAAAGAAACTGAGACGAGGTGTCAGAGCCAGCCAGAAGCCCACAGCCAGGCAAGGAGTTTCAACAGCAAGAACTGACCCACTTTTCCCCCACATTTCTTATTTTTAGGCCCAGATACCACCCATGCACATCCT
Organism: Zosterops lateralis; assembly: GCF_965231275.1. NCBI lineage: Eukaryota > Metazoa > Chordata > Aves > Passeriformes > Zosteropidae > Zosterops > Zosterops lateralis. Next base: position 3,393,289 of record NC_139764.1, read on the forward strand.
TCCTGCCTATCTAAACACTTGAGGCCACCTAAAAAAGGTGTTCGGCAGTGGTTATCTGCATTATTTTGGCCAAAGGATGCTCCTGGCACAAGAGGGTGGGAATCAGGCAGGTTGTGTCCACTGGGATCAAGGATGAGGAAAGCTAGATAGGTTGCTAAATCAGAGAACTGCTCCCCATGCCTAAACTTTGACTTTTCCACTGTCCTGACCCAGCACACAGGAGGTTTCCATCTCCTGGCCCACTGAAGAAAGGGGTTTGGGGAAGAAAAAAAAAGAGGAGGGGGGAAAAAGGGCCATTTTTTTAAACTGAAGGAAAAGCCATGCCAAGTCCTACAAGTACTGCCTGGCCGGGCGCCAGGAATTGTGTAAATTTTCATGAGCTTGGGCTATTTTGCCAGAAGTCTGCAATGTGTCTGGACACGACTGGTTCCCCTTTGTCAGCCCCGGCCTGACCGACCAGGAAGTTTAAGAGAGAGAGAGAGAGAGAAAAAAAGAGAGAGAGAGAGAGAGACAGACGACACATTTCCCCACCCCCGGTAACACGATGACTCTCCTGTAATACCTTTCATTTCTGTACCAACAACCGCAGTGGTCCCACACTTTGGGGTGGGAGGGGAGGGGGACCAGAGCTTTTTAATTCTCCAAAACTCAACTTTCTTTTTTTTCTCAGTCCCGTGTTTGCTGATAACCTCCCAACCACCCTCCCAGCTCCACAGTGGTTATTAGCTTGGCTTGTTGCTATAAATACCAGCGTTAACTCCTTGTATTCCCCTGAGGACTGAGCTGGGGGAAAAAGGGGCATTTAAGCAACTGTTTCTTCTTTTGCTTTTTCATTAAAAAAAAAAAAAAAAAAAAAAAAAAAAAAAAAAAAAAAAAACACACCAGACAGGAGTTTCACATAACACACATTTAATAGATTTACCCAGAGTTTGAAGTAAGGTCCTGGAGGTGCCAAACCTCTACCCAACCTTCCCTCCTGGCTTTGGGGCTGAGGGGGGAGTGGAAATACATTTAAATGCATTTAGGAAACACTAATTTTACCGGGCTGAGAGAGCCAGGAGACCTGACTCGGCTTGCAAAAAAGATCTGCTGCCATGGAGAGGAGGAGGAGGGGGAAAGGTCGCTGAGGGGACACGGGGAGGAAAGGGCAGGGTCCACTCACAGCCTTTGCTCTGCCCCACTGGCCACGCTGGTCTAACCCAGCATCTTTCACAGCCCGGGGAACGTTCGAGTCCATTTCACAGCTGGAGGACACACCTGCAGAAGGCAGCCAAGTGTGGACAGGGGGAAGTTTAAGAGTGAAAACGCTGCCGTTTCTCACCCCCAGACTCTGAGGCATCGCCCCGGTGAGACACCCAAGCACCCCGAGCAGAGAGCACGAGGTGCTCGGAGCAGCGCAGAAATCGTGTCTCCAGCCAGGTGGTAACGGGTGAAAACTGAGAGTTTCCACCCTCAGCACCCATGACTAACATAAGGAGCATGACTAAAACTCTCCTTCCTGGGGGGGTTAGTTCAGCTGATTCTGAGACAGATGCCCTTGAGTACCAAACCAAAGAATCTTAGGATGGGTTGAGTTGAAAGGTGTCTTAAAGCTCTTCTAGTTCCACTTCTCCTGCCATAGGCGGGGACACCTTCATCTAAGCAGAGTTGTTTCAAACCCTCCCAGAAATTTAAATTTTTTTTTAAATCCTCTTTTTAAGTGTTTTCAAAATTATCCTAGAAGTTTAGTTCTAATGATTTTTGATGCTTATAAAAAGGAACTGTACTTATTTAGATAGACATGTAGCCTCCCCATCCATCAGCAGTTGACTTAATCTAAATTAAAGGAATTAAGGGGAAAAAAAAAGCAGACTCTGGAAAAACTACTGTGTGGCTTATGTTGAACCAAGTAAATTGATATATCCAAGAACTTTTGTGTTTGTCTACACATACACGGAGGGGAGGCTTTCCAGAAATGCCAGGAAGCCAAGAAACCAGTTCAAGACAAGTAAAAGGATGAAGAAAAAGAAAAAAATGTCCAGGTGAACATATGAAAAGAATGGTATTGATAAAGCCTACCTTGAAATCTTTTTTAAATGTATCCCACCATAAGAACAAGGCAAAGTATTCAAGGGACCTCAGTGGCATCAAAGGTTATGTCCAAATATTCATAGGGATGAGATGCTCTTGAGCAAGGTCTCAAAAGAAAAGGGTACAAATTTCTTCTTTTTCATGATCAAGTGTTCTCATCACCACTTTCCACCAGCTCTCCCTGAGTGAATACATTCAGTTTAGCCAGAGAAATTAGATCCTATATATATCAAAATAATTTTTCCCTTAGATATCTGTCCCAGCATGGCTCAGCAGCCAGACCAGAGACCTTTCCCTGCCTCAAAAGCTTTTTCCTCCAAACCCCTTTTGCCAGAAAACCATTTTATTCCACTTATCCAAATAAGGCTTCATTTACTAGAGCTAGAAAAAACTGTGATTACACCAAAATCATCCCTGGCTAAGAGCTTGCAAGGCACCAGATGCAGAGAACATGGGAACAGCAGCTTTCCAGCCACAGTGGCTGCAGTGAGGGCATCTCATGGCACCAACCCAGCCACTTCCACCCAGATTTCTGCCAGGCCTGAGGATGAGGGGACAGAAGCTGCTCTTCAACGGCCAGGTAAATCCTCAGGTAGACACAAAGCTTTAAAGAAGAATTAAAGTGTTTGCACATAAGGTGAGGATTGAGAGGTTTGTGGATGTGCTTGGATGTTCCACCAAGAGTGATTCCAGTTATTCACACAGGTAAAGAGAATTAAGGTGTTTCATAGGAGAAGCAAGTCCCTCACAGAAGAGAGAGAAGGGAAAGTTGAAGACAAAAAAATTGCTCAGCTTTGCTCCCAGGTTTTTCTTTTAACCCCAAAAGCCAGTGGTTTACATGTATAATTTTAGCAAATCAATTTCTTCCCTCACTCATGCAAACGTTTCTCACTGCAGGAAGGAGAAAAAAAATTATCCCAACTCTAGCAAGACACTGCCTGCCCACAGCCAGAGTTTCTGGTGGCTTCCCTAGGCTGGCCTGAATCAAAGCTGCCATTCATCCACAGCCCACTCCCACACGAGACCTGGGCACGCTGATCCACCATATCCTCGTTGGGAAGGACACCAAAATAAAGCAGATGCCATTAGCATTCGGAGCGCACACCCACTTGCTAACCCCCCTTTCATAGCCTTGTGTATGCCTTAAATCAGAGGGCTAATGAGACAGAGGGCTATGAATAAACTCAGTATGAATAAAGTATGAATTCTCTGTCTGAATAAGGTCTTGGAGTAAAGTGCTCAAAAAACCAGTGCCACCCCAAAGCCTCCCAAGACAGACAGGGATAAAGGGACAACAAGAGTGGCCCAGCAGTGCATCAGCCACAGCCTGGGAGCCCTCCTGCCAAGGGCAGCCCAGGAGCAGGGATCATCCTGCCCGGCAAACACACACAAGCTCTTGGTGGGTGACTGCTTCCCATCTCCAGCTCACCTACCAAAAACTTTATAGTAAGCCCAGCCTAGATGGAATATCAAGCTCTGTACATCTCAATAATTCCTCATGGGACCCACTCAATTCTTCACAACCCATTACACTGCTTTTCACTACTTGTAAACTCCTTCCACTTCAGTATTATAGCAAAATGGTCTTTCCCTCCACCTGTATTATTGATAATTACTGAAAAGAAATATAAAATGTCCCATTGGGTGTTCTCCTTGACTCCAACCTTCTCAAAGGGCCAGGAACCTTGGAGCCATCCTTGACCCTCCAGCTTTCTTTCCCTCCTGTCTCCCATTCCCATAAATCCACCTGTCACCACCTCTGGTTCCCTGACAGAGCCCATCCTCACCTTGACCCCTCTGCTGCCAAAATCTCTATCCAGACCATAATTACTTCCCATCTCAACTCCAGTAAATTCTTTCCTCCTCTTTCATCTTTATGGCCTTTCTAAAAGTAAGTAATCCAGATCCCTGTTCTTCTCCCCTCTCCAGGAGGTGCATTCACAGCCCTGCCAGAGCTGCATGAGGATGGCTTCTCCCCTCTGGATAAGGATGGAGCTGCCCCATGTTCCCCAGGGAATAAGAGCTCCTCTATGAGCTGGAGTTGTGGGTGGAATTATGTGCTCCATCCCTTCACCCTGACCTGCCCCACACACTCAGAGCCCTGGACCATTTCCTGTAGCAGCAGCTGGAGGAGTTGTTAACCAAATGCTAAGAGAAATAAGAATGAAAATAAAATTCGAGTAAAATGTTCTAAATCAATTAATAAATAAATAAAGCAACCAAAGCCTGATGTCAAAACCCAGACTGAGTCAGGATGACCCTTGGCAGGTTTGGCTGTGTGTGACTCCAGAGGTACAAGGCAACAAGGCAAACTATGACCAAAAAGCATCAGGGGAGGACTGAAACAAGTGGAGCTCAAGAGGATGAAACTTTTGGAAGCACACCTGACTCCTTGGAACTGCTCAAAGAATGGAAGCTCACAAAACACACACAGAAACAAAGAGCAACATGAATTTGATGACCAATAGTCCCCAGGAGAAATGCCAAAGGAGCCCAACTATCAATTTCACAGGTGGGCTCAGTGAGATGAGGACAGAAGGGAGGAGAGCCCCAGTGACATCCCAGTGGGGTCCTGGGGGCTCCCCATGGAGGGACCCCTGTCCTTTGCTCCCCAGCTCCTGAGGACTATGGAGTGATTAATTGCTCGTGCAGGAATCAATCCAGCTTTACGAAAAGCAAGGGATTGCCATTTCTTTGGGAGGGGCCACTTGGAGAAGCTGAAATTCAGAGGACCTGAAGTAATTGTGTTTCTCTGTCTTTTCCTGGCATTTTTAGATACTGATTAATGCAGAGCCCAGGGAAATCAATAGCGTTAACCCTTAGGAAGTGTTTGCATTTATGTAGAGGATGCCGTCTGGCTTATGGGCTGGGGTTTATCCTCTCTAAGCAGGATGGAAAGTTGGAGAGGTCTCCTAATGCCATCCCTGTGTTTCTGGAGGATGTCCAGGAAGAGGAACCCACTTTCCGCCCCACACACACCCCGCAATGGCAACCCCTCCAGGATTTCAGGGGGAGAAAATAAGTTTTAAAAAAAAACCAAAACATACAAACAAAACAATAAAATAATGAGCTAAGATAAGAAATAAAAACAGAGGCACATCATGTTTTGGGGTGGGGTGTGGGGTGGCCTCTCCAGGAGTGCCACAAGCGCCGGTGGCACAAAGCACCGCAGTCTGTCCCCGCCACAGCATCTTTCACTCGGGCGCAGACAAATTGATTTGCAAAGGTTGAGGCTGGCAGCTCAGCCTGCTTTGCATAGCCAGCACTCCCCGGCCACACAATAAAAAGTAGCCTGGCAAACAGAGGCACGCAGCGGGAACTGGCCGGTTCAAAGTCCAAACCCCACACCCCCTCACCCCAGTCTGGTTTGAAAGGTCACTGTGTGTCTGGGAAAATAGTCTCAGGATACGATCCTTTATTAAAGGTCACTATTTTTCAACGGCACTTAACACACACTTGCACACAAATTGAGGCTGGAAGAAAAAAAAAAAAAGGAGGGAGGAAAAAAAAAAACCTGGGGGCTGCCTCGCATTGTACATTGTGCTCGCAAGATTTATATCTTGTGGTCACCAGCAGTAAACACACACTGCTTCAGTATTAAAGTTCACATTAATCCACCCTTTTTTTCCCCCCTCCTCCTTTAAATCAGCCTCCCTCTTTGCAAGGCAAACAGTGGCAAGGCAGGACTTTAACTAATCACTTTTGGTTTTCCTCCCTGCTATAGGGTTTACCTTCCCATGTGGGGCTTTTTTACCCTCTAATTTTTGTTTGGATGCTGGCTTTGGTTTGATGCATTCCTTGGAGGTTTTGGGGCTGCTGATGTTTGAGCTTTTTGTTTTAACTCATCTTTATGCAATACATTATTACAAACATAGCATTTGCACTATAGAAAAGATACTATTAAGCAGCTTTTGTTGGGTTATTTTTACCAATTTCTACAGTCATATATCACAATGAGAGATACAGTGATTAAAACCAGAAAGCTTTTTTTCCCCCAGACATCTCTGAATTATATTTCCTCATGCAAATGCATTAAAAGTAAAATAATAATTCCTATTTTACACATACAACCCCCATGATATATATTTTTACTCAAAAAAAAAAAAAAAAAAAAAAAAAAAAAAAAAAAAAAAACCACCACTTTTGAAACTCTGTGTTGAGTTAATAGGTGAGACAGTTTTAATGAAGATGCCAAATTAATTTCTACAAGAACTGGAAAAATAAAAAAAAGCCCACATGGTGAATTTTACCTGGGAAGAAAAGCATACAGTGCTTTGGATTTCCATTTTGTTCTGTAATAATATATGTTCATCCTATCAAAAGCATAACAATATTTTTGCAAAAAAAAAGTTTGTAAAATATAAAAACATCCCAGGCTTCTTGCAACACCCCAAAAAAAGCAACCTATTTTTTCAAATACAGTATGTAAATTTAGCACAAATATTTGTATAAATACTTTGATCCCTCTGCCTGTTGAGTTTCACCTTGACAGAGGGAGAGTTATAAAAGGTGAGCTCCTCTGCAGTGCCCTTGGAAGTGGCCATTTCCAAGCTGTCCATCAGTCTGGCATTAATCCAGACAGACCCTAAGTGGGGTGGCCAGGAAAAGTACCAAGCGGGGAGGTAAAGGGGAAATGAGAGAGAGGAGGTAGAAGTGAAACTCTGAGACAGATGAACCCAGGGGCTGGGTTTCAAACAAAACAAAACAAAACAAAACCAAACCAAAAAAAAAAAAAAAAAAAAAAGTTAGTTTCAAAGGTCACTAAACACACAGGATTTGGTCATCTTATAAATAGGTGATTTTTAAAAGAGTTAATAGGGGCTTTTTTGGTATATAAATAAATAAAAATACACAGTCAGAGGTTCAGACCCAAAGGTCTCACCTCTCATCTCTGGAGCAGCCCTGTTCCCCACAATCTCACTGATATAAAAATGCTACTGAGGAACAGGAAATAAGTGTAGATAGCTGCTCCTGCTTCCAAAGTCCTCCTCCCAGGACTGGAGTGGGTGGGCTCAGGACCACCATTCCTACAGGATGTGCCTTGGCACAGGACTTTGGAGGGGTGCTTTAAACCCAAATTCTCTGCCACTGAATACATGCCTTTGGAAGGGGGAAATACAGCAGTGAAATTAAGAGGAAAATACCAGGGGGTACCCAAATATGCAGGGAAAAACAGAAGCTTTGTGGCAGCATCCCCAAAATTGGCTTTTCAGTTTCTAAATGGACCTCAAAAAATTGCAGGTGAGAAAGAACAATGAGGACCTTTCTGCCAGCAAGGTAGAGGAGGGGTTTTGGTAGGTTGTTCTAGTTGTTTTGTTTGAGGGGGTTTTGTGGGTTGTTGTTTTGGTTTGGATTTTTTAATTTAGGTAGACTTGGTTTACCAAAAGAATTAGGGCATTATTCCACCTCCTGAAAAGCCTGTTCCTAATTCCTAGGATGTTTCCAAGCACAAAAAGGGTCCATAAGAATGCTGTTCTCCTGCTGAGGAGACCTTTTAGCTCCTCTTAGTTCACAGCTTCCCCAGGCAGGGGCAAGCTGGTGGCCTCAGACATGGATTGTCCCAAACCAAGAGGCAATCAGGGAAAATTTCCACTCACAGGATGTCCCAGAAACATCCAAATCTCACAAACGGTGCCTGAGCATCCCACACTGGGGAGCTCCTATGGACAAATCAATGTCCAGAGCCAGCCCAAGACCGCAGAGAAAGAGCAGAGTTGAGATATTTGGAACACTAAAGATGCTTTCTGACAAACAAACCACCACACCACCACGTTTGCTCCCCATCTCTACCCACCCCCCCACCCCCCTCCCAAGTTAAAATTTGCCCACACTGGCTGCAGGGGAAGAAGGGAGGATGCAGCCAGATCCCCAAGCATTCCTCCTGATTGTTTTATTGGATGAAGCCACCTCTGCACAAATTACAGAAGGAGCATCAGGTTAAAAGTGTTTTTCCTACAAATCCCCAAATTTCAGTCAGCATGCCTGAGTGACAATCTTCTGGAATAAGAGCCACACAAGTCCCCATGATTGTGAGCTCAGAACTTCACAGTTTCAGTAGAATTTGATTCAGAATGAAACTGTCTTGGACAGACAGCACCTGAAAGTCCCCTCTTCACAGATCAATACTGCTTTTAACAATAATCCAGCTCCTTGCACCCAGACCAATGTCCCACATGATCCAGCTTTCCCTTTCTTGGGCAAACAACTCCAAGGAAATCCATAAATCACTATTATTTACACTATATCCCCTACTTCTGCTGCCAGTTCAAAAAAAAAGAAAGTATAAAAAAATTCCCACGTGACCCCAACCTGAATTTAGAAAGAAAATTTGGGAAGGGAGAGTGCCTGCCTTGTGGCCCAGTGCTAAGAAAAAGGAACTGCTGAGCCCTGCTCTTTTCTGCTCTCATCCCACACCAGGGGTGACCACAGCCCCAGGCTCCTTCCCAGGGTGCAGCCCACCCTGTAGCTGTTTTGGGGCCTTCCCAAGCTGGGGAAGGGGTGCTTTGCTTAGAGTTTCATGCACATCAACATGCCATACACCAGGCACCCTGATTTAATTTCACAGAAATGCAGGTTTTGCTTGCAGAGGTTGGTATTCATGTGTAGTTCCTATCCAGGTTGGTTTCCCAGACTGAGGCCAGTTACAAAAAAAACTCAGTCTCATTTTTTTGGCAGCAACTCAAGATTTTGCGTTCATCACTTGACTGCTCTGTTCCTCAGTTTCCCTTCTCCCCAGCAGGGCCAGTAACAACTCCTCACCCTCACATAACAAAAACTGACAATTGCAAGTCGCCTTTTATCCTAATCCATCCTTTTGTCCAGAGATGCTGCTTGAAACCTTTCAAGCTGTTTCATGCTGTTGTTATTGTCCAGCACAACAATAATATAAAGTATCATGTGCTGCACTAAATTAATTTTTTTTTTAAAGTGCTTTTTGAAACAAAATATTCAAGGACATCTTTTCACATGCTAAGAAAGGGATGTCCCCTTGGAGGCCCCGAGCAGTCTGGGATCTGCTTGTATTGGGTGATTCATGCAAATGGATCTGTCCACTTACCTAAAAATGAGTGCAGGGAGAGGAGATCAATGCAGCCAGTTCATTTCTCAGGCCAGAGAAATGCCAGGTGGAGCTGCAACTCTTGCAAATAAACAAAAAAAAACAAACTCAGAAATAAAGTGGTTGTAGGGTCTCGCTCTGCAGCCAGCCTCCCAAAAAACATTTCTACTAAATGTAGTAGTAACTACTAAATTGGCTTGAAGTTATAGCCAAGTCCTGTTATCAATTACTGAAACTTAAGGTTTTCCTTGCAAATCAAGCTGCTCCTGGTTCATACATTTCCACATACAAACTTAGAAGCATTCACACTTTTGTGTTAGCCTTATTCAATAAAAGCAGTTCCCTTTAAATAGGCAACAGCTATTCACTGGCAAAGATCTGCAAAACCATCTCCGATACTCTCTTGCTTTGCAGGACAGCGGAGAAGTGTTGTCTGGGGGACTATGAGGGGATTTTTTTCCCCCCTCTTTTGCATCCTTTTCAGCAATACATTTCCTTATGCCCTACTTGACTGAACACCAGATCTTGATGTGAAGCATCCAAAGCCAATCTCTGCCAGAAAGATAGATACTATAAATGGCCAAAGGTCTGATTTGGCACTGAGCAAGCCCTGAAATATTATTTTTAAATTGGCATCTATTTTCAGACACGCTTCTTATGCTGCTGAAAGAGAATTAATGTCACGCTGTTGGTGCATTTTGTGAGCTTGGTGCCAGAGCCATCAAGCTCTAAAGTTAATGCAAGTCTGAAGCAAATGAGCCCAGAGCCAGGGGTTCTGGTTTCTGGCAGGAAAACAAATAAATCTGCAGTTCAAATCCTAACGTCCACCTCCCCGGCCAGAAGATGCTGGGACAGGCTGCTGTGATCCAGCTCAGTTCCTGGCATTCAGACCAGCAGCAGCTCTGTGCCCTGGCTTTTGCTGAGAAAATCCAGGGAGAAAACTGCATGTCTCTGAGAAACAGGGTGAGAACTGCCTGTGACTGCATCAGGGACAATGCCATCTTCATCCCAGCATTAGCTTTGGTCTGTTACCTGTGATCCGTCAGTACATATCCCAGTTTGGACCTCACATTTTCTGAAGGCAGAATAACCTTCCCTAAGAGCTGGCTTTTAGGGACAAGACAAACCTCTTACCAATCCCAGCAGAGCCATTAAACCCTTCATTAATCTGCCAAAAGGGACCACTTGTGGCAAAAAGTTTTATTACCCGTGATCAGGGCTGGGGAGGACCACACGAGAGGGATGCTCGGTGCGTACAGAAAGAAGTTCATTAATTAATTATCATTTTTGGTCACTACTTCCACAAGGCTGGATTTGAACTGGTGACCTCCAGCAAGAGCATCAGTCCCCTGAGCCCCCCAGTTCCCCTCCAGAAAGGCTCTTATTTTAACCAGTGCCTCCACACACACGTCTCAGCCCTTCCTCTCGCTGTCACTCCACGTCCCAGCATTGACATATGGTTGAACTGATATCCTTCCTCTGCTTCCTTTCTCATTGCTAAATGTCCAGTAGAATTGCACAAAAGCGCCTGACAGGAAAGGTCAAGCTGAGTTTCATGCCTGAGGTCAGGGATTACATCAAATTCTCAACGTTCATCTGTCCTGAGCATCAGGGCAAGCACTTCCCAGTTTCAGCCTAGTCACAGCTGAAGGAACAGAAGCGTTTCCATGTGGGTTTGTCCAACTCTTGCCTTGAAAAACCCCATCAGATCATTCCCACATCCCTGTGGGGAGGAGGCTGGATCTGACCCCACCAGGGCTGCACATGCAGAGACCTATGGGGCTGTGACAGCCAGAATTAAGATTTGCTAAAACTCCCTACAGCTCAAGCCTCCAATTCACTACAATATTACTGACTAAAGAAAGAAGCCTGGAAAAGCTTTGAACATTTTCAAGCAACTCCAGGACTGCCTTAGATTTCAATTCCAAGTTTGCAGAATCAACATTAAACAAACAAGACAAAATTTTAAAAAACAACCAAAAATAAAACACTCTTTAAAAAGCACAGGCTTTTGATGAAAATGTTTAGGAGGAGATCTGACACAATGGGATTTAATCAAAGTCTATGCACTAAGAACACTCTAAACTTATTGATATGCTTAAGTGGCTCCTAAGTATTCTGCAAACATTAATGAGTTTATCTGCATGATCCTCTCATGGATTGAGCTATATCTCTGGGTTAAAATTCCAGATTAAAACTTCCAGATGTCACAAACCCTCAACTAGAGCCAAGAATTAAGCCCAAGCCTTCAACAAAAGCCTTACCCACAGGTAAGGCGGGCTGAGCTGAGCCAGAGACTAGGTGCTTCAGTCTGCACTGCTTGACTTTTCCCCAGTGGGACCTTGCCATGCTCACATTTATCTCACTGGCTGAAGTTTCCACAAAATACTTCTCACTGTGATTCCAAAGCAGAAATATTGAATAACATCACAGCAGCAACACCCATTTAATTTCATTCCTGTATCTGCTTCCTCAGCCATCCCCAGAGGAGGTGTTCCCTCCCCAGCTCCCGAGGGCTCTACACCCACAACCCCAGATTTTAGTTAACCTGGGATGACTTCCCACAGGAGCAATTAAAGTCTCTAAGGTCTTACCTGTGTTTCACCAAAATCTTTTCCTTGAAATAGTTACTCAGATGCTCCTGGGCCTAAAAGCACTGAGATATAAAGGAAAGAAGTGACTGCCCCATTTTGGCTTCCATGACAAATCAGGTTTTGACCACGGCTAAAACTACTGCTAAGGCTATTCCTGATGAAAAGAGAATATAATCTAAGCAAGACTATCAGGGTTTATAATAATTAATTCAATCTCCAACGCTGATCAAGCCACATTGTTCACCAGCTTCTCCTTCAACACAGGCTGAGCCCAAATCCCATCTCTCCTGCGACTGGCAGAAGTTGTCCCAGCAAAGCAAGTACGACCAAATGCTGGAGAGAACAAAATCCAGCTTGGTAAGGAAAATGTGGCTGCTAGCCCACTTGCCCTTCAGCTACCTGGCAGAAAGGGGCATTTCCAGGAGCTGCAGTTCTGGGCAGAATTCACATAGCTGAGACAGAAAAGGTGTCTGACAGCATGAAAGAAGCAGCAACGCACAGAAAACTTCCTTTTTGCAACAGGTTTAATTGCTAGGAACAGAGGACATACAGCATCAAATCAGAAAATTATGGGAGCAAAGGCTGATCCAGAAATATAAAACCAGTGTTAATGTAGCATTAAAGCAACAGTGGACAAGCTTGAATAGCTTGCCCAACAGAGCAGGGACATCCAACCACCAAGGCAGGTGCACAGGGTTTGTCAGAGAAGTGACAAAAGACCCTTTCCCCAAAACAAGGGTCCAGCCCCTCTGAAAGCTCCAGACTTGTCCTCAGGGGAAAGTACAGCCCAGCCCCTGACCTGGGAGGGACACAGCAAGTCTTAGTTTCATCACCATCTCCTCATTATCAAAGCTACATTGCAGCTTGAACATTATTACAGGAAGATTTAACAGCTCTACCTACAAACACCTTCACATTTAAGACTAGGAAAAGGATACAAGTACCTAGTGTTATTTTTAAAAATTAAACCCTACAGCTTTTAGGCCTGGCAAATTCAGATATTACACTGAAATGTGTAATATCTAAGAGGTGACCAGCCCTTAAAAGAAGATGTTGTCCTCAATGAACAGGGGGACTGAACTGGATCTTTAAAGCCCCATCCAACCCAAACCACTCTACCATTCTCTGAAATCAGTGATTCACAACTTCCTGAAGAAGCCAGGGACGGAAAAGCTGTGGCTACAAAGCTGCTGAGGCTGTTCTTCCCATGGCCAGGCATTTCAAACTTACTTTTGCAAACATGAACAGGTGGGAGTTGTTAGAAATGGTAAGTAGAGCATCACTTCATCATGTGGCAGCAGATGCTGGTATTACTCAGGCATTGAAAGCAGGGATAGATGAATTGACAAGGCCTGAGCATCCCACAGGTGGCTGCTGAAGAACCAGTGCTATGCATCACTTGAACTAAATAAACATGAAATAATTAAGATGCAGTTTTTTGAGGGTTTTTTAGTAGTTTATTACTACCCTGGGCCAAATTCTGCTCTCTGTCACCAGAGACATCAGGGAGAGGCACCACATAACCCTGCACAGTGGGTTATGAAAACACCAGGAACGCAAGGACAGGGAAAAAGCTAAGGAAAAATAAAGCACTTACACCTTTCATGTGGAAAGACTGGATGGAAAATAAAAATGAAGATGGGCTTGTCAGATTGAGTGTCATTACTTAAACAATAGGTCTAATCCTGGAATGCGCTGAGCACATCTTGAACCTTTCCCAGCTCCTCCAGCTGGTGTTGGCTCTTTCTGGAATTGAGGACGATGCACTTTACACAAAGAGGAGATGTGGTTCAGGCTTGTCGAAGATTCTGCATTTTAAGCTCCCACCTCCCTCAACCAGTAATTTGGGTTTTGATTTAAAAATATGAGAGTGAGGAAAATCTCAGCTTTCTTCAAAAAAAAAGGAGTGGGATTCACGTAGGAACTGCCCAAATGGGTCAACTTTGGGTTTTCTGTAATAAATGTGCAAAAAAAATTGTTTAAGAAGTTGTGTAAGAGTAATCCCCTTGCAGACTGCTCTGGAGGCAACAAACTTGAGTGGGATCTGTTCTCTCAGACAGCTAATACAACACTGAGCTTCCACTTAAACCACTGGAACCACATGATTCATATGCTGCGGATACATTGGGAAACCCAAGGCATTGGCTTCCATGGTTCTAGAAGACAAATGCAGTCGTAGCCAACAAATGACATTCTTACTCAGGATAGTCTATGATTCCATTGCTTTATTCAGCAGACATGGATCTACCCACCAAGAGAAAAGCAGCAGTGAGAAGGGGACTTTGCAATGTCTTTAGCCCTCTACAGACTCCAGGCAACAAAAAGCACAGCCTTGACCCACAGCATAGCTGAGGCCAGGCAGATTCCCAGTGGAACTGGGAAGAGTTAAATGTTTTGCCTTTACTTTGGAAGATTTTTTCCAAGACAATCCTTCCAGAAACCCTTTGAAATGAGAAATAGGCATTTAAAATATTAAGATATCTCTCCCTTCCAGCCAAAGCCCACAAGAAAACTCCACAACTACATTTCATTCACACTCTCCTTCCTGAGACTGCAACAGCTGCTAAAATTAGGAGAGTTGTAGCTACAAAAATCCACAAAGGAGTTAAGATCTTGGTTATAAGCTTCCCAACCCATTATCACTCATTGTGTGATAACCATCTTCCTAAGTAGGCACTCTCTTTTACCCTCAAGCACCTTCTTTAATTGTGTCTTCGGCTAAAAGCAAATCATCCTTCCTCTTAATATCAGGTTTGATTAAGTTAATCTTGATGTGATATCATGAAATAATATTTACTGCTCTCCAATAATTTATGTAAATATCTTCCCCTTTCACCCCAGCTGTGTGGGATGACAGGTGATTCAGTGCTGCTGTTCCACACTCACATCTGTGGCCAAGGCAGGCACTTCTGCAGGGCTCCTGATGGATTGGGCCAGCGTGCTAGCAAAGCATGTGGTCCATCATGGGCATGAAGCTTACCTTCCTCTTTGGCCTCAAAACTCCCCAGCCTGCTCCACAACTGAACAAAAGAATGCTTTCAAATTTTCCCCCCCCCAGCGAGTCTTTAAACAGGTATTACTGCATTTAAAGTTGTATTTTGCAGTTTAGTAAATTAAAGCCCATCACACACTTTGATATCCAGCTACCTCGAGTAGCTTCCAACAGGCTGAGACGTTGCTCCTTGCTGACTTGAGCTCAAACCAAGCTCACACCACATCACCACCACAGCTCTTCACAGATTTCAGAGCAGCCTGAAGTCAGTGCAGAGAGCTGAGATAAGGAGGGAGATAGGAGGAACCGCACACATACAAGTGAATAACCACCTGCAATCACGGGTGACTCACCAGTGAGGAAGTCCAAGTCAGACTACTCAAGGCCTCAGACAGGAGACATGATACAAAAGGAGTTGACCCCAAACCCACTCTTAGAAGCCGAGGTCTCCAGGGATGCTCTACTCCACCATGGCACAGCATGTGCTTCACTTTAAACAGGCTTTAGTAACCTCTGCACTCAGAGTGTGCCTTGGCTTTCAGAAAACAGGTCCTTTGGACACCTCCATGTGGGTAGAAGAGAGCTCTGTGTGAGTGGGAGACACCTCCACCAAAACTGAGGGCTTGCATGGGGTCATGATGACCCTATAAACAGATAGACAGGGACCAGAGAGGAAAAGCAGAACATGGGGTATTAAAGCAGCAGTGAAAGGTCACTTCTGAGGCAGAAGACCATGACACTTCTCAAGCTATATCTGAGCTGCATTTACTATCCTATTCCAACCCTCTCCCTTCCATGGGAACATCCCCTGCAGCGCCAATCCCCCCACCTCCATGGCTCCAAGAGCAGAACCCAACTTTGCATGATTTTGAATGACATTTCAAATATTATCAAACCAGTGAGAACCATGAACAATTCCACCTGATCCCAACTCTGAATATGCACTAGACTTTTTTTTTTTGAACTGCATTTTCTGGGCATGCATTTACAAGACAGGGCACTTTGGAGCAGGCACCTATTGACTGGTGGGAGGGTTAGGAAATAAGCCAAAGGGATAGCAGTGTGTCTTTTTTCCCTCTTACTTCATCTGCTATAACTCATGTCCTTTGATTCCTTCTGTAGAGAGCGTTTAAGACTGTACAAAATCACTGAAAACCCCAGATCCTTTCTGCATATACAACACAACACAGCTGCTGGAAAGGCATTTTTCCCCTTATTACCCCATTTCTTGGGGCAAGCACTTCCAGAAGAAGCCCTTGTAACTAAGAATCTCAATTAGTGTCCAGTGCCGTGACAATGTGATTGTGAGGAAGAAAGCAAGGGGGGACAGCTGTCCCCTAGAAACTCGACTGAGATTACCCACTCATTAGTACCATACCATCGAAACAGATGGTAACAACTTCCAGTCAATAATGTGACACGTTTTGCAATCACCAAATCCCTTTGCAAAAACAGAGCAGGACGAATCTTATCGCCTGAGCACTTGGGCAAACTGGTGGAAAGAGCTGGAGAAGCTTGGCAACAGCTCCAGGCAGGGTTTGTCCACACTTGCTCAGCCCAGCAGGGATGTGAGGGAGTTAGGTGAGCGCAAGTGAAGCTCTATCAGATTTGGGATGTTCAGACTCCAGGGAGGACCATGGAGCAATTCTCATTCCTCCCCTCTCATGCTCTGCTTTCCTCCACAGCAGCAGGAGCTTAACAACAATTTGTGTGTCTTGAAGAATATTCTCAGGCCTATGGCTGGATTTTGGTCATTTCACAATACATCAGAGCATCTCTCTCAGTTTCAGTAACTTCCACTGAATACCAATCTAGCCCTAGCCAAGAAATTGTATATTAGGAACTCCAGCTGCAGGGAAGAGCTGGACTAGGAAAGGCAACATCCAGCTCATGCACGGGTTTGCAGTAAAGCAGTGATCTGTCTTGCTCTCAGCTCCAGAGTATTTCTCATCATTGTGAATTTCTCTCAGGCCAGCTGCTTTAAAGTGGATATGCTCCCTTCCTGGTGACCACAAACAAATTAAAGTGGATCACCTGTTCAGATCAAGTTGTCTCTATGAAAAGTCCAGTACCATTTAAACAGTACTTCAATATAGACAGAAGAGAAAGTTTAAGAATGGCACCAGTGTCACATTTTATTGGGTTTTGGGCTGTTATTTTCTCCCATCCTTTTTTGTTTAGAGTTAATTTAAGACTTTCTGCATCTTGCCTGCACATATTTGCAGGTTCTGACTTCTGATTTCATTGCAGAGATGGAGCAACACCCAATAAATCCAACAGAAAGATTTTCCTCAGCATCGTGGAGTTTTTTACCTCAGTGTCCAACTCCTATGCAAATAGAAAGAGAGAGCTACTGTCAAAAGGCACTATGAGAAGGCTCCCATCAGACCTTCCAGTCCACCAAAAAGACCTCTTCCAGAAAGTCAAACACCCACTCTGAAAGGGGTTGCCCCGAACTGAGCTGTGGGGACATCAAGCTCAGATTACCACTGGGGTGAATGCCAGATGTCCTCCCAGGTCTCTGCTGTGGAACTCAAACGACGTCTTCTACCACACACAAAGCAATCTCTGATAATTTCTGCCTGCTGACAAACAGGGAGAGGCTCCTTGCACTGCCCAGGAAAAAGGGGAGTTGCCCTTGAGGTGTAAAGCACTTCTAAAATATCAAAATGCCTACACTGTTCCAGAGCTCTCATTCAAAATGTACCTATGAGCAGAGACAATCCATGGAAAGTAGACAAAACTTTGCACACAGAGAGCCTTGAAATCACCAGATCCACAGAGATGCTGCAAAAGAACACAAACCTGTCAGGAAGTAGAAACTCAGAGTTCACTGATCCCCTCCCACCCGTACCTGGCTTTCAGCCTCACCCTTCAGAGCCAATGCTTTGGACCACTGAAGTTCAGGCTGCATTTTGGGTCACACAGCTGGCTCAAGGAAGGGCTAATCCCAGCTCTTCCTTGCAACACAAGCAAGAGTTGCAACACTCAAGACCCCTGGCACAGCCAAACCTTCTGACAGCAGCACCCCAAGATAAGGAAAAAGGCTCAGGAACCCATCCTAGACACAGAGGGGTTGTGTGATTTAATGCATGGCAAGGGCGCACACATCTGACTCTGTGCTGGTGTGAGAGCACAAGCCCAGCTGCAGGAGGTAGACAGTGCCCAGGCAAAGAGAACATGGAGCAGGGTCATGGAGCAGCCCTGGGGAAGCCCAGGCCGTGCAGGCAGGGCTGGGATCTTGCTCCGTAACTCCAGCTCCGCATGCATTGCGACACTGGGCAGCGCTGCCAACACAGCCCTGCAGAGCCTCGCACGTCCTGACTTTCACACAGCAGAGCCATAAACCTCCCGAAAAAGCCATGGAGCCTTCTCCTAACACATGATTTGCACCAGCCCTGCAGTCTCAGCAAGCGATACACTGTCATAAAACCCATTCTCATGCTGTTATGAAACTCCTGACCAACACCCACCGCTGCCCTGCTCGGGTTTTATTTGCCACCTTACCCGAACAAGGAGGGTATGTTCCAGTTGCACAAAATGCAAACAGGGAGCCCTGGGCCATTTTGCCACCCACACAGTTTATTAAACGTTCCACAGCCAACAAAGAGCTGGGTGTAGAGGATCCAGGCCCTCCTGTGGCTCACAGAAACATAAAGAGCGGCTGGCATGTCCCACCAGCGCCCTGTATCACAAGCTGGGCGAGACAAGAGTTAATTTTTACAGACTGGATGTTCATGAGCCTTAAAGGAATTCCCTGGGGTTTTTTTCCCCTGCTGCAAAGCTCTCACACACACACAGATTGTGCTTTTTTTGCATAGGTTAATACTTTGAAGCAAACTTGCCTCATGAAGCTTTCAAGATTGTGTTGTCAAAGAGCTGAATGTCAGGGGGTTTGGAACTAGATGGTCTTTAAGGTCCTTTCCAATGCAAACCATTTCACAATTCTGGGAAAGTTACTTCAGTCAGAACCCTTCTGATAGTTATAACCAGATTTTGTGACCTGAACATTTACTGTGTTCATTTCAGCAAGGGAAATTCCTCTTCCCTTCCCATGATTCTTCCAGATGGACTTTTTTCCTTCCCAACCCTACTAGGTTTAAAGGCAAAAGCAATGCCTGGCATAGAGAAAGAAAAATAAGCATTGACCTGCTACAAACCTAAATTTATGGCACTTCTAGGGTCTGGTTTCAGTGAGCAGTTCCCTTTCACTCAAGTCCTCCTTCTCCAAGTCACTGCTCTCCCAATCATTAACTCAATCTCTGAAAAATTAGGCTTTGTGTTTTCTGTACAGAAATCTCATTCTAAAGAAAGGCCAGCATGCCTGCACAATTTCCTTGTACTGTGAATGTGGTGGGCACAGAGGAATTAAGAAAAATATAAACCTTCTAAATAAAGGAGAGCCTACTTGACTAGCTACTAATTGAGAACTACATGGCTCTTATTAATGAAAAGTTATTTCTAATAGCATTGAGGATATGGACATACAAAAGCCCTTGTCAGTTTGGTTTTTTTTTTTTTTTTTTTTTTTTTTTTTTTTTTTTTTTTTTGTGTGTGTGTGTGTGTGTGGTTTTGGTTTTTTTGGGGTTTTTTGTGTGTGTGGGTTTTTTTGTTGTTGTTGTTGTTGGGGTTTTTTGGGTTTTTTTGTTTTTTTGTTTTTTTGGTTTTTTGTCTTTTTGGGTTTTGTGGGTTTTTTTTAATAGTAGTGCAGTTGCATTCCACGTACATTAATATTACACCCAAGGAAAGGAAAAGACAAGATGAAGTTATCCAGAACTTTTGTCTTGGCTCCTTGCCATGACATCCTGAGGTTGATGTGTGCTTGCTGCCACTAGGCTTGTCCTCTCTGGCAGAGGCTTGGGGAGTGGTGGGAAGAGATGATGGGAGTTGTTGCTGGCCACCCTAAGTCTGTAATTGACTGACACAGCCATTTAGGGAGTTACTGCTCCAAGGGCAGGGTTCAAAACAAATTGGGTTGCTTGGAGTAACCCAAACCACAGGTTTAGGTTCACTATTACGATTTCCACACCCTCTTGGCCCCCAGTGACCTGAAGCTCCAGCAGACCAGTGCTCCAACCCAAGGGGTTGTCCCATGCCACAAACACTCAAATTCACAAGGTTTGGTGCAGCAGGAAAATTTGCCAGACAGACCTGCTGGAACTCAGCATCACCCTAAATCATCAGGAGAGGTGGCTGCTGTGGATTCCAGCCCTAAAACCCCAGGCTTTACCTTCTGATACACCCTCACTGCCCCATGACTCCAGATGTGTTGCCTAATATGAGACATTATGGCTGATGTCTCTCAGTTGACCACTGAGATTTCCTAGAGTTGTTGGTCAGCATCTTGATTTCTAGGAAAAACCCTAAGAAAGTGAGGGGGAAGAAGGCCATGGTCTTAGAGGCCTCAGTGGGACATTTCCCAGCATATTTCTACTAGAGCTGGTGCCCCACAAGGAGGAGGCAGGCCAACTACTAGAAGGTCCTCAAGCTTTAGCCTTGATATATTTTTATTCCCAATGCACCAGGAAAAGTGACTTTTCCTGGGCTAGAAATAGGCACCACAGCCTTTGCCAAAACCATTTCCATGGATTTGTACAAGCAGGCTCCCAGCACTGAAGGCAACAGCCCCCATTACCAGTTACCTCCACTGGTGCTGAAGTCAGAGTTTTACTCTTATCAAGCAATTTTTAGATTTCTCTTCATGAGTTACAACTCTGATAAGATGGGCCTATATGGGACAAAATTTAGAGGTTTTATTGGGTTGTCTGGAAACACACATTGATGTACTGAGTTTCACCATCTAACATCCAGCTTCTCTCTTCAAATTTAGGATTTACCTCAAGTGAGATCAACACTCAAAATATTACTTCAGCTCCTGCATATAGGTAAGCGTGATCCAGTTCCAGCAGAGGGCTTGAAATACCTGACCAGCTCATATTTTGGATGTGTTAAAATAATCTACAATAAGCATAAATCTGATGGAATTAATTCAGAGGTCAATGTGAAGTTTTATGAGATTGTTATCAAAAAAACAAAACAAAAATCTCTGAAGAAAACTTCCCTCTTGGGGTAATTCCCCCAGCTCAGCACCAAGAAAAAGTAGTTCATCCCAATTGGAGTTGGGATCCATCCACAACATCTTGAAACAGATCCAGATCTGTTCCCTCCTTCATAGGGGTGTGAAAAAATATGTGGTTTTGCTCTGACCAAGCAGAAAGGAGGGGCAGGGACAGCTCAGATGCAGGGTTGCATCTCAGTCCCTGTGAGAAGGATAAGGTGTTTGTGCAGGGAGTGCTGGTCCTCAACCACCCCTGAGCTGCCTCATGGACCTCTGTGTGCACACTCACACCAAGCATTAAAATACAAATGTAACACTTTCTCAGACCTCTGGATGTTTTACTTCATCTCAGTATCACTTACAGCCACCATAAATCAAGCAGTATGCCCCCCTCTCCTTCCCTAATGTTTTATAAACTGCAGAAAGTTGGAGTATTTTTTGGCCCAACAGCCTACATACCCCATAATAAATGCCTCTCCTAATGTTGCTTTATTTTATCAATATTGCCAGACTTCTTAATGGGACTCTAAGCTCCTGACTAACAAAATATATTGTCTGTCATATTCTGTATTTACTTTTCCTGCAAGGAACAATGATGCTCTCTCAGCACCAGCCCAGGGTAATGGAGGTCAGAGCCTGTTAATTGGAAAAGCACATGGTCTGACCAGCCAGTCCCAGACCCTGATGGATAACCAGCACCCCATTCACAGCCACCCTTTTTTGGGGTTGGGACATAGCCTTGCAAGAGAGGCTCAGGCAGGTGATGCCCTGTTGGCTCCCAGGTGGGAAACAACACCTAAAGGATATTTCACAGCGTGCTACGGATGAGTTTTGGGGGAAAGTAAAAAAAAACCAAACCCTCCAGCCAGGGTAGCACAAGGTTGGCTTGCTTCAGGAAAACGCCTGGTTGTATGCAGCAGCTGTGGTGCGAGTAGTACAACAAATTCACTTACTGAATGACAACAGCTTTATTGGCAACCCAATTCAATTAAAGCCACTGCAACCAACAAAGTCGCAGGCAGCGCTCGCCGCATAACAAATATGGAATCATGCCTATGTTTCCCCAAGTGCCCTCGGCCCTCCCTGTCCCTCTGCATGAGAGGGAAAGGGATGAATGAATTAGGCTCAGATGATGGTAATTAATGACTTGGCTGTCAAAGAGGCATTTTGTCGGCCCAGTGGTTGAGAGCTCCACGTTAGAGATGAAGTCCCCAGCACTGCTCGGGCAGGGCAGCCCTCCTGCCGGCAGGGTGGGGCAGTGCTAGCTGGCATTGATCAGCCTGCCCTGCTATTGATAGGTAAATAATATGTTCATTTTTCATCCTCACAAAACACGTCCTTCAGGCTACGGTTACGGGAGCTCTGGCATGAGCTCATTAAGAAGAAAAGTATCCTTAACGTCAGGCTAAACACAAAACAAATATTCTTATAAAATATACATAAGAATTCATTTTAGCCTTCAGTAAAATAGATAAAACCTGGAGGGGTTTTTTTGGTTTGTTTTTTTTTCCTGAACACCAGAACTTTGCTTTCTAATGCAACATTTGAGGTCTCCCCTGCACATGGCACAAATGAGGCTGATTTTCCAGCATCACTGAAATCGCCCAGGTTTCATTGTTTTCTGAACCATGACAAGTATTTAGGTGGTGCTGCCCAGCTAAAATGACAAGGGGACTGCTTTCCCCAAATTTTCAGTAAGGGAAGAAAATGAGTCTTAAGTCTCAAAATGTTTTGTAAAACCTCTCTCATTAACTCACTTATGAAAAGGGTTTGGGTTTTTTGGGTTGTTTTTTTTTTTTTTTGGTTTGTCTTTTTTTTAAAAAAAAAAAAAAAAAAAAAAAAAGGGTACTGAAAGCTTCTGGGCAAACCCCTTGAAGCGACAGAGAGTTTTGGTAACATGGCAGGGGGGGTCAGAGCAGACCAGCACCCAACCCTGCACATCCACAAGCACATGTCCCACCCAGAGCTAGCCCAGCTTTGCTCCTGGCTGGTGGCACCCACCATCATCCCTCACTTCAAAGGGTAACCGGGCCTCATTAATTATCATTTGTATGGAAAGAAGAAACTGTTTAGAGATGCCTTCCTACTCTCCTTCCCTGCTCCTCATTTCCAAAAACCCAGCACTAGCTTGACAACCCCAAAACCCACATCCCTTTTTAACCTGGAGCAGAGGCAAATTAAATTCAAAGCAGTGACCAGGAAGCACAAGGTGTTCTGGGCCTTTCCTCAAGTTTTTTGTTAGGAAATTGTTATGAAATAAAACCCTTTCTTTTCAGAGCACACCAGTGTAATTGCCTGACTGCTTCCCATGTCAAAGTGACCAATACTTTCTGCGCCTCTGGGAATGTAAAACTGAAGAAAACATCACTCATTTGGACATTCATTATGTGACTTGTTATTGTACATTAAACATTTGTATCCTTAAAATAATGGCCTGGCTATTACCAGCCACAAGATTCCCACTTCTCCCTTCAGCTCAAAGACGAGGGCGTTGCTGCAGCTCCAGAGGGGTGACACCCAACACTTAGGGACCATCCCTCTAAGTGGAAAACATCCCTGCTTTGTTTGTGCTGCAGAAAAAGAGATGCCTTTTCATTTCTAGGCAGCATCTCAATATTCATTAAGCAGCAGACTAATGGCACAATCCTTAATCGCTCAAACAAGGACTGATGAGTGCAGCTCCGGGTCCACAGGAGTAAAGGATGATGTTTTTTTAACGGATAAGCCTTTATCTTGCCATCCTGGCTGCTGGTGTGACTCAGAAGCTACAGCCTGGTCCCCTGTGCCACAGATGGAAGGGCAGAGGAAGGAGCAGCCAAAATAACTTCTAGATTCCCTCAAATTCCTCCAATGTAATGCCACCAACTCTACCCGGAGGCACCGCTGGGCACAGCAGGATGACAGTGGATGACTCCAGGCTGGGTGGATAGCAGGATGGACACCTAACAGTGCACAGCCACGCTGGCCTGGGCACTGACTCACCCATTCCCTGGGAGAGGTTGTCCTCAAACAAGCTTGCACGAGGCCACCAGGGATCCTCAAACCAGTCCGGCCAGTTGTGCTGTGGGTTTGCCAAGAAATGCATAAAGCTGACCTTTGCTGGGATTTTCAGAGGGGAGGAGGGTGCTTTGTGAAGGAGATAGAAGAGGACTGTGGTGTCCTCAGGTACAAGGTGATAGAATCCTACCAAACCACAGGGAGAGTCATGAAGCCTGGAGACAGCTCCTTGTGTCCCAAGAGACCTGGGTTGAGCTCTGCACCATGCAGACCCCAGATATGCCCCTGGATAAGTTTCCCCAGTGCTTCTGTGAGGAGGAAAATACATGAAAAGGTGTCCCCTGAGCTGAATGTCCTCACTAGAGCCAAGACTTGGGGACCGGGGTGTTGTGAAGGGAATAACAGGAGCAACATCCCCTGCATTTTCTTTCATCCACCACAATCACAGGCAGTACTAGCTGTGGGCACCCCCCAGCTCCACATCCTCCTGCCACTTGCAGAACTGTGCGGGGAGGCCATTTTAACAGCAAAGTCCAGCTAATTTAACACAGTCTGGTCTTCAGTCACCATATTTGCTTCTGCAACTTCCCCAGGGCAAAGAGGAATTAACCCTTGGTGTCATGCCTGACTCATCAGTGAGGGAAACACCAGGCATGGCACAAATCTGCACATCAGAGAGGATTTCTGAGCATTCCTTCCCTCTCAGCACTTACAAGATACGCTAATGTCTCCAAGCAATATGGTTTGGTGATTATTTTTTTGTTGTTGTTGTTTTGTTTATTAACACTTAATGACCACCAATGAATTTCAAACTTAAAAAAACCTTATAATGTTCTGTCCATTGCAGCACTGAAGTACAGCCTTTCCCAAAACTAAGAATTTCAGGTACAATAAACAAATAAAGAAAAAAACCACATAATTCTGCCCAGAAAAACAGAGCAACACATCTTCTCACAATGAATAGCCCAGCACCGGGCATTCCTGCAGCTCTAGAGCTGCCTTCAGAACAGCCCTGCACACTCATAACACCTAAAGTATTTCTCCTGCCCAGATGAAGGGCTCAGCTGAGCCCTGGGTGCCAGTGAGCTGAGAGGCTTTCCAAAAACCTTATGCATAGCCCACACTGAGCTCTCCCCTCTGGCAAAGGTGGGAGAAGGACTGTGAGATAACAGCTATAGCGGGTACCACTCCGTGGGCACTGGGAGATCCTCCAGAGATAACAGCTGTGTGCAAAGAGTTGGAATCTTAGAGACAGGAGTGCTTTAAAGAGCAGCAGGTACAGGAACCACTCACCTGCCCTATGGAGAGCAGCTCCCTGGGGAAAATCCTGTCCTTCCATCAGGAAAAATCCACAGTGGTCATGAAGACAAGGTGCCCCCTGACTCTCAGCATGGTGCACAAGGAAAATTCAACTGGAAGCACCTCACAAAAGTAAGCACATCCTCTCTTTTCTCCCAAAGCAGCACAGCTTTTCTTCCTCGCATCCAGAGCTTGCTGGATACTCACAGTAAGCTGGCACTTCTAAGCACCAACTTTGCACAACTCCAGGGAGAGTTTGAGCCCAAAAATGTCCTTTTCTGAGCCAGACAAATTGCAAACAAAGAGCACAGGCAGCCCCTCTTAGGCCCAGTCAAAGAAGCAAAGGTGCAAGCAACAGAGAAGACAGGGATGATACAGCTGACCCAGTGCAGGGACCCCAAGGACATCCAGACAGCACCAAACCCAAACTTGCTGTGCCTTTGTGTGTCAGTAACATCCCAGGCCAAGTAGGCCCTCAGTGCTTCCTGAGCACACAGGATGATTAGTGGGACAGGTGTCCAAATACTAAAGGATGTAACCTGGTCTCTCCCACCCTCTGTGTCCCCATTTCTTAGCTGCTTCTACCCTGGTTCCTTGGGTGGCTCCTGGTTCGTCCCCGGAGTTGTTAGAGGAGCCTGTGGCCTCCAGCTAGCTCTGCCCTCACAGGTCAGCCCCTATGGGACAGTGAAGTCCCACCAAGTGCTGGTATCACCCTTGGCTCATCCCCCATCACAGAGCAGCTTCAGACTCCTTCAATCCAGAATTTACAAAGATCTCAAATAATTAATTTTTTGAGCTATCAGCACTGTTTTTTCTAATAACAAGCAGGGAGCTGTGTTGTGTCAGGAGCTCACAGGAGTCCTGAAGTGCAGCACTGCACACTGGGCATTGCCTCTTGTGCATCCACCACCTTTCAACAGCACAAAATTTTGGTGGAAGGCCAGCAAGAAGCCCTCAGTGCTCACCTCTAATTGAACAAGACCTGTCCTGACCTCAGTTAAAGGAAAGGGGACATCCCACACTGGTATGGGAGGCTTTTTCCTCATCCTCCCTGCTCAAGGGTTTCTGTCCATGCCTCTGCACAGCCCATGGCCCCAGCACCTAATTATACATTAACTAAACACCCTCTCTCCTTCTGAAAAAGAAAATACACAATATACATCTACTTTAATCAGAGTTTAAATGAATTTGGCACTCTGAAATCATAAATGGTATTAAAAAAGGCACTGCCAAACTAAGGTTTCCTTAGAGATGAGGGGGGAAAATAGCCATGCTGAGGAAAAGGTAGTTTTCTCCACCAAACTGCCAAATTATCCCTTAAGGTAAAGCCTTGAGCAATGTTGGTCAGGAGGGAGCAGCTCACCAGGCTGGCTGCTCCACTCCCTGGATTTGGCAGGGGCTGCTTTTCCAAGAGCCCAATGGTTCACCACAGCAGGCTGGCCACCAAGTACAGCCAAAATACTCCAGTCATTAACTACAGGTTAATCATATCCACTGCAGCTCTGTTGTTCCAGGATACTCAGACAAAGGCCAAATTCAAGAAAACTTAAAGAGAACCAGATCTTTGGAACTGACTTATTGTTAATGCAATTAGGATGAGGGAGAGAATCTAATTACCAAGGAGTCCCACTTCTTCCCCCCACAAACTGATTTAAGGAGGAAGCTCTCAGTGTAGTAACTACTTGCTGGTTTACTTTACTTCTTAGCACAGTGGTTGTTGAAACAGCCTCAGTGTTTTCTCAGCTGCATTTTTATGTCAATATTAAGAAGGGATGAGGTGATTCGGACATGTCAGAGGAAAGGAAAGAGGTGTTTAAAAAAAAAAAAAAAAAGACATTAGCTTGAAAAAAAACACCCCCAAAATGTTTCAGAGGAGTTAAAAAATGCACCTGAGGCTGCAGTATGGTGGAGGAGAGGCCAGAAGAACAGGTCATGCATGTGGCTGTCCCCCCACTTGCCAGAAGCACACGTAGGAAAGCACTGCTGCAGTGCCAGGAAGGTTTGCCCTCAGGCCTATCCCATGCAGATAAATAATTCTGCTGGGAGCCAGTAGCCCAAATCCTGTTGTTTATCCCAGCTTGGTGGCAGAGGTCTTTAATCTGCACCAGGAAGGGCAGTGGGCAGTGGCCAGGCTGTGAGCCCAGCATTGACAGGCCAGAGCTGAGGCAATTAAAGCATATTAAATAATAATAGTCACATAAGTACAAGGCAGATGCTGAGCTGCACACCCTCACAGCCACCTCAAACTCCTGCAGTGAGCACTTGACCATCCATTGCAAAAATGTCTGCAATTCCTAGAGAGAAGGAGTGTGCATCTTTAATTACTGCTTATTATTAATTTCTTCACAAAGCTTGGACTCCAATCCTTGAAAGATTTTTCTGTGTGTTACCAAGATACTCTCATTCTGGTGTTTTTAATATTCCAAGTGTGGCAACAAGTATGTAAAAGTGTGAGTTCATTCCCATCCCTTATGTACCCCATGAGGAAGGAGGACATGGGGTGCACTGGGGGCCCATTGACCCATAAAAGAGTGGGTTTGGGCTATGGCTGGGGAGAAGAAGAGGAAAAATGCTGAGCAGAGGACCAGGGTGGGATGCAGATGATGGAAAAATGTGCATCTCCAGCAGCCCAAACTCTTCTTTGCTTATCCGTCGGGCAAAGGCAAGGCAGGAGAGCTTGACACTGCTTGCAGCAAAACAAAACAGATAAAAACTCCAAACATGCAACACGACACCTTAAAAGCATTCCCACAGCCCTTTGCCAATCCACCTAAATCCTGACCTTGAAGAAAACACCCCACCTTGTCCCTGGCTCCGGCAAGTCGTGCAGAAACCTGCCGAGCAGTGCGGGGAGAAGGGCCCCGGCCACGGGGGCTCCGGCTGGGAGGAGCAGCACATCCCACCTGGAAAGGATCATCCCCTTCCCAACTGCACCTCCCTGGCCGAGGAGGACTCACCTTTACTTTCTCACTGCAGGAAGCAACATTAATATATTTAAAAAGCAAGTGTTTCCAGGATTCCCACTGATTTTTGGGGTTGCTCACTGATTTTGAGGCTTCCTCAGTGCAACTCAGAGAGGTGTTAATTTTCTTCCTTTAAAGCAGAACAATATTGGGATGCACAAAAGGAGAACTGAGCTGGCCCTGGTCTGCAGACAGCTCTGCTGCTCCAGCCCCAGGGCTGGGGGTTACTGGAGCAGGTGAAAGGTCAGACCCTGCACCATGCTCATGATGAGGTGTAAGGGAGGTGTGAAGATGTTTGGAGAGACATCTGGCACCAAGCAGGACCTCTGCCACAGCCTTAAGAAAAACCAAACAAAAAACATACTTGGAAAGATTCTGGCTGTGGCTGGATGCATCCAGGAGCCCTCAGCCAGCTGATCCACTGCAGGCAGCACAGGGATGGGAGGGAGCACCTGTAATCAGGTACGAGGCAGCTGCTTGTGCTGCTGCAAATCAGTAATTCCCTATTTCCCAACTCCTTGTCCCCAGCCACCTCAACATACACAGCAAGTATGTTACAGCTGCATCCAGCCCCACAGCATATCCCAGGGAGCTCCAGTCCAGCCACACCAGGAGCCATCTCTGGAGGGATGGCAAGACAGATATTGGGCATCCCTCCATCCTGGATAAACCCTCCCTGCAGGCTCTGCAGAGCTTTCCCACTGACAGAGAAGCCCAGCTCCTGGGACAGGCCAACTCTCTGCTGGTGCTAATCCCTGGGCCTTTCTGCTGGTGCAAACATCATTGTGCAAGGGGTTGTGAGACACAAACACATCCTCTGCTGCCAAAAGCTAAAGGCTTTCCAGGGACAAAACACAAGCACAAAAGGATTTTTGGTTGGTTTTGTTTATTTTTTTAACAAAGCTAGGTGCTGTGTGATATGAAACCCTCTTCCCAAAGGCTGCTGGAGCCAAGCATGGGCGCAGACCCGCCTTTAATCTCCCGGGGAGGTTTTACAATCACTTCCCCAACTCTCTCCCCAGCTCTGTTTTTCCAACACATCACCCCTTTATCTGCGCCCGAGTGCCAGAGGATGCAGACTCCAGGATGCAGAAACACGGCTGTTCCTCTCCGGCCCGTAATTGCCGGCCACAAGGAAGGACATCCTTCCCCATTTTGCAGCTCCGGAGCTGCGGAACCACAACCGCCTTGTGCCGGCGGCGATAGGGAGGATTTCCCCCGGGCAGATGTTCATCCCCACCTCCCACCCCGCGGTTTCTCGAGGACAACCTGGGGGACCCGATAAAGCAGCCGGGTCTGAAGGATTTATGAGGCTCCTGCTCCCAAATCGACGGGAAGGGGGAGGTTTAGGAGGTGCAAAGCGAGCTGGAAATGGGGTGGAAATTTGTCACCGGGGTTTGTCCGCGGGCTTTATGTTGTTGGGATATTTATCCTGTAACTTCCCACGAAGTTCACTTTGGAAGTGGCAAGTGGAAGTCACATCACTCCACAGCCAGGTGATTTTTTTGGCCACACCATGGTCCAGGTGCTCCTCTGCAGATTCAGGAGGAGGTGGGGGAAAAACACTACTAAAACACCTCTTTTTATAGGTCTGTGGACCATGGTATGCTCTGCTCTATTAGAAAACGTTGGTCTGTTGTTGTTTTTTTGGGGGGTTTTTTTGTTGGTTTTTTTTTTTTTGAGGGGGTGGTTAATGAGTGTTTAATACTCCATGCAACAAGTTCTGAGCCCTCTCAGTGTGCCTGGCCAGCAGAGCCCCATAAATATTCCCAGGATGACTAACCTATGGCCCCATGCTACTCCCCAGATGGACCACTAGCCCTGGTTCAGCTGCTAAATTTATGATTCTCAAACAAAATAAAAAGGTAGACAGGATTTATTTTCTTTTAAAAAAATATATTCCCTCAAAGTAAGGAGTCTTCTACTCAGGGCCCAGCCAGCCCAGTGCCTGACACAAGCATTGCCCACCACTATTTTATGGTGTTTGCTGACTGAGGGCACCAGTGCTGCTTTAAAAAGCAGTGATATTCCCTGCAAACAGTGGTTTGGAAAGAAGTATCTGATTGTCAGAAAGAGGATAAGGAGCAGCCTTGGGATGAGAAGCAAATTTCAAAGCACGGCAGAGACCCTGTCCAAGCCCAGCCACTGGGGACCAGATGGAGACCAGGATTTCCCCAGCACATTAAAAACCCAGTTATTTCATGCCCTGAGCCCCAGGCAGCAGCTGAGGTGGGGGAACAGAGCCTGACCCCAAAGTCGAGCTGCAGAGCCCCCACCCCATTCCAGTTTCACACCCAGAATTGGAGAGATGCTCTACAGTGCCACAAAATAAATAAAATCCCCAGGTTTAAAATGAATGTATTTACCTGGTCTTGCTATGTTGCTCAGCCTGTGACCTCTGCACATTATATAGAAGAGCAGTATAATGCCCCTCTGAAAAGAAATCTTCCAGGGTAGGACTTTTTGTTTTATTCTCTACATTTGAAAAGACAATTCTGGGCTCCGGATGGCTCCAGTTTGCAGGTGGCTGAACCAGCCCTTTTGTCTTTATGGATGTGAAGTGAGGGTACCACATTTTCTGTGCTTTTTTTAACAAGTCCTGACCTTTCAACTCTAAAGCTGGATGGAGAGTAGGCCTGGTATGTGGAGGCTCTTTTTCATCTGGCCCAGCTGTTCCCACCTTGCACGTCAAGTCCTTCTCCTGGCTCAAGACTTTAACCTCCAGCAAGTGACAACAGCAAGGACAGAGCCAAGGGCAGCAATTACACCATCTTCCAACTTCAGAAGGGAGGGAAAAAAAACCCAAACTTTAAAAAGCTCCAGGAAACAAGAAATGGCCAGGAAAACCAAACTAAGCAGATATGGTTAAGCCTCAAATCACTCCCATTGTGAAGAAGCAATGCTTTGCCACAAGCAAAGCGCCCAAAAGCCTCGTGGTCCCTTTGCCACTGAATGTTTTCTACAACCAATAATGTAGGTGGCAACATCACGGCAGCACAGAAGGAGATGCAAAACCAAGGGCAGGGAGAAGGTTGTCCAGAAAATCCTAAACACAACACAGATGGGGCACCAACCCAGGGCTTGCCCTCGACCCGCAGGGCACTAGTGTCAGAGCAGAGATGCACAGGGACCCAGCCAGCTGCTCTGGAGATGAAACACTTAAAACACGCCCAGGGCAGGTTCTGACCCTGTTTTACACCATTGAAACCCCACTGCAATGCTGCTGGCATTAACCAAGAGCTCCTCATCCAAATTCAGTGTGAACATATCTTCTCCTGCCCCCCCATCAGCACCAGCTCCTTCCTCCCACAGCCAAGCCACTGCTCAGCACCCTCAACTCTGCCTTCAGCAGTTCCTTCATGGCCTTACTTACTTTCTTCTTTTTTATTTTAAGAACACAGCACAAAAAAAAACCACACACAGGCCAGCTTCAGAGATTCCCACTAGAAAAATTAAATACTCATAATGCTTTTTTAAAGTGAATTGGGCCCCTTAATTTGCATCTTATAATAAGGATGTTATCATACTGGTTTATGGCTCAGCTCTTCAGTTTCTATCTCTCAGGGGCTAGATTTCCCCTCATGAGTTCAAGAGATGTCTGTGAACTAATGTAATTTTTTAAAAGGCTTTTCTTCTGTATTAACATTACAACCTTTATGAGTTAAAGGTTTTCCTTGCCTGAGCATGGGGTGTGTTGGAATTCCAGAGCCAGGCTCTGTCCTTTCCAGAGAGGATGCTGCAACGTGGGGTTAATCCTGGGCAGAGGGTGGGAACCTTTCTCACCTCCCCACACTGAGCCCAGCTCTCCAGTGTGCTCCAGCTCTTACATTTGGCTTAATTATAAAACATTGTCACTCGAATATTAAAATAATGTTTAATACACAGAAGGGAATAAGCCAGTCTGGAAAAATGCATAATTTCCCTGCACCTGCCCTGCTCCTTGCATGCAATGAGCTCTGTTCTTTTCCTCCCTGTCTCCTGACTGCCTCCCACAGCAGTGCTGGGAATACCCTTCCAAAAATGCTTCTAAAAAGGATTTAAAAGCCAGGGAGGCTTTCCCCCATCTCTGCACCTTCCTGGAGTGCCCATTCTCTGCTCCCCTCGCCCTGGGGAGGGGCCAGGGTGGGCTCTGTCCTCCCGCGTCTGAACAGTAACGCCTGGATGGATCTTCGGGAGAGGAAAAAACAGCAACAACTTGCCCAAATCCCAGAGGACGTTTTTAAACTTGCCCGAATTAGGGCCCGGGGGCGGATGATGCTCGGCGTTTCCAAACAGCCCGGGCTCCCAAAGTGCTCAAACACACCGCGAGCGGGAGCGATGTCGAAAATGCCAGCTCCTGCTTTAATGTACCCCGGGATCATTCTTCACCTCCACACCTTATTTTATATTGCCAGGCTCTGCTTTAAATAAGCTTTTTCTTTCTTTAATCACTACAGCTGCAGAAGGTGCTGCCTCTTCAGCATGGGAGAGAAAGAAGAGGGGGGGGGGGGGGAAAGTAAGAAAAACAGCTAAAGGGGGATTTTAGGCAAAGAAAAAGAAAAAAAAAAAAAAAAAAAAAAAAAAAAAAAAAAAAAAAAAAAACACCACAACTGGAGCAGCCAGGTGCAGAGCAGCTCCCAAAGGGATGTTCCTCCCCAAAGTCTCCAAATGGAAAAGCCAAAGCCCAGGGGAACATGCCAGGCAGGGAGCAGGGAAAAGGTCTGTTGGAAGGAGAACATAAAAAGTCAGTGTTATCCATAGTGGATTTAGGGGTGCAGGGGGGTTTTGAGGATGGCAGTGCAGGCCCATCAATGGGGGGACACACACCATGGAGCAAGGGCTGCCAGAGGACACCCTCCACCCACAGGGAAGGGGGATGGAAGTGTCACAGCCACCAGGCTCTGTTCACCCATGGAGAGCTGCAGGAGGAGGTCAGGGAAAGGACAGACACTCAAAGAGAAAAAAGGTTTATTTAGGGGCTCCATCCCCTGCTCTCTCCCTGTCCAGAGTGTCCTGGGTTTCCAAGGGCAGGGCTACATAAAGAGTGATCTGGCATCCCTGTGGGCACTACAAGCACTGATACAGAGACTCAGGAAGCAAATTCCTGCTTCCTGTGCCATTTTCTGCTGCCTGCCAGTGCCTGTCACAGGAGGCCCCTGGCCACCACCACCTTCAGCCAACCTCTCATGCACAGATCCAGAGAAACCTGAGGGAAAGGGTTAAGCCGCCTGTGGATACTGTGCCTGTGAACTCACCACCTGGAGTGGCTGCACTCACAACTGGGAATTATTAAAGGTTTAGCATGAGCCGGTGCAGGTGGTGGAGCTTTTGGTTGCGGGCTCTTTGATGCACTGGGCTTGGCAAGCTCTAGGGATCATCTGCCAGACCCCAGGGATGCCCCAGCCAGAGGCCACCCTCTGCCAAGGGGACCCTGCCACTGGGGTCAACCCCTCATCAGCTCTCTGGGGTTCGGCTGCTCCATCTAAACCTCCTCAATGAGGAAAAACTCCTGCCCAAGCCTTTGGGGGGGTTAAGCTGAGCCACACCATGCTGGGGGGAGGAGGAGAGGTCCAAAGGTACCACGTTCTTCGTGCCATTTAAATTAGGATGTTGTAAAATGTGAAAATAACTTGAAAGGCAGTAGCCCTGTTTTATCAATAGCAAGTATTTATTAGCCTCCTTGATTTACAGTACGTTTCTGAAAGTCATCAGTCCATCACATTCTTCAGCACAGGGGCTGAGGTGTTTTTTCTTGGTCAACACAATATGGAATATAGATCCAAATATGAGAAGCCAAATACAACCTTCATTTTGCATGCACACATCCCACCGACGGGAGGCCCGTAAACAAGTCCTGTATAGCCCTTAGACACATGCAGACACTGGGGGAGAGGTGGGAGCTTCTGTACATCACCACTGGAAACCTTGAGGGTCATGGAAATTGCCAGGGAAGAGCCATCAGGGCTGGACCAACCTCAGCAAGCGTCGTGGCGCACACACCCCGGCCACCAAAAATAGGTGGGAATGCACCTCATGTGGGTTTTGATAGGAGAAACCACCTGCCCATCCATCCCCCTTCACTGCAGAATGTGATGCTCACACAGCACAGGCACCATCCCCAATCCCAGATCTTCCCCCTCCTCCCATCCTCACCGTGGGGTTTTGCCTGCCCGTGGCCGAGCCGGCATTCCCAGGGATCACATCGTGCTCATTACGGGGAGGCCAGGAGAAATTAAATTGGGGCCCACTGGGTTCTGCCATCTGAACTTCATCACTGCTAAAAGATGCAATAAAAGTAATGGCAACAGCGAACAAGCCTCTAGCAGATGTGTAACTCTATCCAGTGAGATTAAGGAGTAAGGGCCATATTTGGCGTTTAGGGGGTTTATTTTGTTGTTGCTCTCTCCCCTGCAATTCCATCTTGCCTTGGGAAGGCAAATGATTATTTGGACCCCTGCAGAAGGTGAATGCTAAGAGGATGATTTTGGGGGGGAGAGAACTGGAATGGAGGGGCAATGTTTGCCTTGTAGCAGATACTACACACAATTGAGTGATGATGCCTGAAATGGGAAAACTGGGTGGGAGGAGAAGCAGGGAGTAAGAAAAGAAGGAAATGAGGCACCACTCTCATTTTTGAGGGGTGGGTGGGGGTTCAGCTCACTCCTCAACAAGATTTTTCAGTGAGGTCAGGTAAAATACCACAGCAGAGTCGGGAGCCCTGGAACAGCAGTGATGCTTAGCAGGTCCTCCTCCTCCTTGCTGCCAAAAATCCACAGGTAAAGGTTCACCCCGGGCCTCACCAGCACCCTGACAGCTTAAAGACACACAAGAAAGGAGATGCAAAGCCAAAGAAAAGGCTGAAGATGGTAAAATAACCTTCAGCTTCCCAAGGAGGATGGAACTTCCCACCACCTTCTCCCAGAGCCCACAGTTGTGTTGTCACCCAACACCATGATGCTGCTTGTCTTACAGTCACTTAGTGGGACCCAACACAAAGCTGGGGTTGAAAAAAACTACAAGGAGTTTGGCAGTTTTGCTTGGAAACTCACTTACAAAATCTGTTTTCAGATTCCTTCTGGGGAGAGACCTTACATCTCATAAAAGTCCAGCCCAGACACATCACGAATCCAAAATATACATTAATTTGAAAGCAAAATTTAAGCTAGACTTCACAAAAGGCTTGACCTTTGCTGCATTTTAGTGTCAGGAAAAGTGTGCTTAGAAATCAAACAGCATAGTCAGATTATCTCCGAGTCTGAAAGCAGCTTTTTAAACCCAAAACCTCAAAGTTAAGCCAGGTGATTCCCAGGAATCTTGTTCAGCTCAACCGCCAGGAGTGGGAAGAAAAATTATCTTTTTTTTATTAAGAACCTCCAAACTTTAGGAGCTTTGTTTTTTTTTTTTTTTTTAATAAAGACCAACCAATGTTATTTCCAAGTTGGATGTGCAGACCAACACCCGGAGAATGTGCTAAAATACAAAACCCCTGAGAATGTTGCCCATCTTGCACCAGCAACCTCCAGCTTTGAGGCTAACACATTCCCAGCCCTCCCCTCACAGGAAACCTTGGACTCTTGTTAATTGGCAGAAACTCATTAAGCTGCTGGTGATCCCAAGCACAGACACAGCAAGGGGACTCAGTCGAGTCCTGGTCAGACAAAAAGAGGACCCTAATGACACCCTTAATTAAAGCACACAGCCCCCTCAGGTCACTCAGGGCAGTGGAAACCCTTTGGAATCTCCACCAGACCTTGTGCTGAGGCTGTCCTGGTGCTCTGTAAGAGCCACAGCAGAGTCTGGAGCAGGAGCAGGACTGGCACCCGTGGCTCACAAGGGACTCTCAGCACAGAACTTGAACCTGTTTGCAACTTTGGGGCAACACAAATTCTGAAGATGCTTCAAAGTCCTAAGAGTTGGGGGAGATTTTAACAATGGTGTTAAAAAATAGACATTTTAAAAACTATTTGACCACATCTTCAGCACTTCAGGTATCACTTCTGTGCTTGGCAGAACACATTCAGCCATGCCCACTTTGTCATTTCCTGCTTTCCCTGGGAGAAACCCCTGCCCTCATGCTGCCTGCTGAAGGAGAGACAAGCCACAGACAGAGAAAGCAGATCCCATCACACTTGTTCCACCAGGCAGAGCAGCAAAAGCATAGTCAGCTACCCCAGAAGACATCCATGAACTGAGTTTGGCCTGTGCTCACACAAAGCAAGGGTCAGACAGCCCCAGGAGGAGCCAGCACACTGGAACTGTGACTTCCCAGCTGTGCTGGGCCAGGCCTGCTGTAGATACAGACCAGGTGAGTCCTGACTTGCAGTTTAGAGAAATGAGCAGAGCAACCTCCTTGTAGCAAATAACTCCATTAGCCCTGATCTGACACAGCTGCCTGGAGCAGAGATCCCCAGGGCAGGAGCAGGTGTCTGACTCTCCACCACTGGTGCACTCACAATCAATCAGGTGCTTAATCCAACAGGATTCACCCTTCCAAGGCTTAAAAAACCCTTAGGAGCAGACACAGAGGTGGTGGCACAGGCTGGGTTAGGAAGAACTTTTAAAATATCCCCTAATGATTAAAAAAGCTGAGCTGTGCATAAACTTTGGGGTAGTTTGCCCTCAAAGACCAATTCACCTTAGAAGAAGCAGCAATAGTTCCCTTTGTGTCCCCGTGCACCAAGTCCTCCAAGCTCCCAGTGTGGCACCCCTTGGAGATGCTCCTGCTGCCCACCCCAGCCACATTTTAAGGTACCAAAGTGTCTGTGCTTGTGCTGTGCCCAGGCCACCATGAGAAAACCACAGCCCAGGGTTTTAAACAACAAAAGAGCAAAACCACTGTTCACAGAAAAGGCAACATTGTTTTCCCTACAGCCGTTCCACCAGGAGAGAGCCACCCCAAGCAAGGGTCTTGCTCACATTGTAAGCAAGGAGATGAATAAAATAGAAGTGAGACTGAAGTTAACACATGAAGCAAATAAATCCACTGGCCCTTTCCCCATGACTTGGCTCCATCCCATTGATCCCAGCAGCCCGACATGGCCAGCCAGCCCCTCCACTCGCTACTCAGCTGGCTTCTTTCACCAAATAAGGTCCATTCCCACTCGTCAGCACAGGCACGAGCAGCTACAGCCTATAAATCCCCTCAGAGACGGCACAAAGCTCACACATAACGCATCTTCCAAAGTGCCTGGGCCCCAAACCAGGAGACTCCTTGGGTGGGTGCTCGGTGCCGACCAAGGGACGGGCCCTGGTGCAAAGTCTGGGAAACACTGGGATAACAACCTGACAGCAGCTCCGCCAGCTCAGGGCAGGGCTCTGCATCCCCTGGTCTGATAGTGTCTCCAGAGCATGATTATGGCCCCTCCCAACACCTGCACTGGCCTCACTTCTCGCATGGACAGGAGTGGATGTCACAGACCCCAGCAGCACCAAAAGTACAGAGTTTAACAGCAGAAATGCAACACAACAGCTGGCATTCATCGAGGACCAGGCAGGAGAGCTGGGAGACCCCACCCCTTTCAGCATCACCAAATGCCAGAGGGGGCTCAGCACTGCCCAGGGTTCCCAGCCCTAAGCCCAGCTCCTGGCCTAGCTCTGAGGGAAAGGTCTGTCCACCAGGGCCAGGCAGCCCCTCGTGCCAACACCATCCCCAGTGAAAACTCAGCACTTGCTTTTCTGCAGCCGGTATGGGAACACAAAGTCACACCAGCCGTCTGGCCCTTGTTAGCATTAAAAATTAAAGACAGAGCAAACAAAACCTAAAGCTCCAACATTTATTATGGCAATTTCCCACCCACCCACAGACCTACACTGTGTTTTGCTTTATTTTTAATTCATCACATCAGATGTGCCTCCCGAGGAATGGCACGTTGCGGGGATAACCAACAGGCTGGGTTGTCCACGAGAGCAAGACAGTCTTTTCCATGGGGAAAGAAACCAGTCGAAGCCATCATTAAGCCCTTGACCTTGGTGGGTGGGTTGTTTTTTTTTCATTTGTTTGTTTTTAGAAGATGAAAAAAGAAACCAATGAACAAAAAAAAAAAAAAAAAAAAAAAAAACCAAAAAAAAAAAAAACAATCCCAAAGAAGTGTTGTACTCTATTACAAAATATAAATACGATAGTCTTGCAGGCAAGAGGAGCCCGGGGAGCGCTGCCGTCGGTGGGGGACTCCTCAAGCTCTCCCGGGGACGCGGCGAGCCAGCAGGATAGGGGCCACCTCCGGACACTGAGACGCCACCGGCCGCTCGCCCCAGCTTCACCTCCTTTCAGAATTTAAGTGCTCTGGAACTTCCATCCGAAAACTGCCAGACATCCGGGGCTCCCTGGGCGCCGCGCCAGCTGGGGAGGTACGCCGAACCTACAGAGAGCATGGGGACAGAGGAGAGAACAGGTGTGACATGGCCCACGGTGTGAGCTGTTCCCTTATCCTACTTTTCTTTCTGTCTCTTTTTTGTCTCTAACAACTAGGACACCCAACTGCTCCTCCAATGGAGCCCTTCCTCTCTCAGGCCACACTCCTGCATCTGGCATCCTCAGCACCACACAGGAACCACAGGAACCATTGAGGAAGAAAAACCTGGACTTCACTGGGCAAGGGCCAAGCCAACCTGTCTTGCAAACCTCCTCCTAGTCCCTCCCAAACCCTCATGGCCTTCCCCCAGGTGCTGAAGCCTTCCTAAAGCCATCGGAACTGTTAACACGGCACACGGCGGTGGTTCATGGAGGGCTTTTCCCAACTCCCGGCACGGTGGATCTGGCATGGCACAGAAGAGCACTCTGCAGCAGCAAAGCTCAGGCAGCACAGCCCCAGCCCATGCCCAGCAAAGCCACTGACAGCAGCAGCATGGGATGGAGCACTGGAAAGCAACCATTCCTGGCTCCTAGCCCCTGCTCCAGGCCAATCACCCAGCACTGCATTACCCACACGACAGGCTAAGGGCTACACTGGGCACAAGGCTAGCACATCATCAGCACACTCCTCAAAATCCTCCTGGGCAGCCCAATGGGGAGCTCGTTTCTGTGGAATTTACTTCAATAATACTTAAGAGAGCGGCTAAAGGGCTACTGCATGTGAGCTGCCATCAGGACTTGGTAACCAGCTCCTTCCTAGGCCAGATCTTCAGTGGGTGTTAACTGGAGTGTCTCCTCTGAACTCAAGAGCACTGTTCCTGATTTCCTTCCAGGGAGGGCTTGTTGCTGCTGCTGTCTGAGCCCAACAGTTTCCAGGCTAATGTTAAAGCTGGCTGAGATTTCCAAGGCAGCTAAGAGCAGCACAGCCATCCCGGCCACTAGCATGCCACCACTGCAGAGCTTAAGTCCTGCTGAGGCGCACAAAACCTTGGGGTTCCCCCACACCTCCTGTCCCTCCTGCGTGCCTGTGGCTCGTTGGAAACCAGCAGCGAGCATCTGGGCTTGAGGAGCAGCATCTCTTCAGCAGCTCTGGCAAAGAGCCCTCCGGGCAGTATCACTCTCTCCTAGTCAATACTACAATTCGTCCATGCACCTGCCAAAAGTGGGTTTCAATTTTTATTGGAGGAAAAAAGAGAAGGAAGGATCTAAAAGAGCAGCTGGTATCTCTTTTCTGTTGGGTACAAACTCTGCACTAAGATAAACCCCAAAATTGTATATCATCAGATACGCCACAGCCTCCTGAATGTCAAGCAAAGACATTATTCCTGTATTATCTCAGCCCTTGGAAACATAATAAATATGAAACATCTGTAGTCTAAATTTTGGATACTGTTTCAGCGCCTTCATTACAATAATCATTCAATTTGGAGGAGATTAGACACTAAAGGGTCTATGCCATAAACACATGTTCCTCCTCAAAAGTTGACGGGGCTTGAGATTCTAACAACAGAGATGCTGTTACCCAAATACCACTTATTCCTAGAGAGATCTTTTTGCACAGAAATGGGGAAATTTCTGGGGAGTGCAGGTCACGCATGCACGGGATACCAAAGCAGCTTGAGAGCACATGGTGGGGCCTGGGACATCCATGCCTCAACCCAACAGACTTCAGTGGATTCATCACACCATTAACTCACTGCCCCTGGCAGAAAAACACCACGTTCACAAGCA
This sequence comes from Zosterops lateralis, assembly GCF_965231275.1. Lineage (NCBI taxonomy): Eukaryota > Metazoa > Chordata > Aves > Passeriformes > Zosteropidae > Zosterops > Zosterops lateralis. Next base: position 3,433,380 of record NC_139764.1, read on the forward strand.
TCTGCTCTGGTGTCAGGGTGGCGGTGCGTTGCCACTCACAAGCTACGCCCTCACCAACCGGTGTTCAGACAACTCCTCCTACAGCAGGAGCCGCTTCTCCCGCAGCTCCTTCCTCCAAACCACCTCCCCTGCCCCTGTGTGCCACGCAGTGCCTGCTGGGCTCCTTCAGCTCTGGGAAACCTGGAAAACTTAGCTCTGGGAAACCTGTGAATCACACGCATCACTGTGCCACTTAATAGAGAAGGCAATCGTTTGCTTTTCCACTGGTTAATCTTGCAGCAGCACAGGTCTACCTAGTGATGCCTATATATGGATATATGCAGACGCCTGTCTATGTGCTTTTATATATTATTATTTCAGAAGTAAAACACAGTATATATTAGGGAAAGGTAGTGGGATGACGACCACTGTAGGATGGAGCCAGGGTACAGCACCCTCTCCGAAAGACAGCCAGGATACGTTTGACCCCAGGCACAGCTAACCCCAGCCCTCCAGAAAACATCTCCACTGCGGTCTCAACAGCCAGCAATAAAAATAGTGACAGGGAGGGAGAGACCGGATTCTGTACAGGTATTCCATGGCATGGGATCAAAAGATGTGTCATCAAGGCAGCCACAAAGCACATTCCTGTGTACACTGGCCCTCCAGGGAACAGCCAGTGTCCATGTCTGCCACCCTGAGCTCCTCACGCAGGGGCAGGACTCTGCCTCCCCTAGGCTGTGCTCAGGATCCCTCTGGCACAACTCCAGCTCCAGGCAGTGGGCACCAGCCTGCTGAAGAGGAGCTCCACTCAGGCGGCACGACTGGCACCTTTCCAGCCTTCCCGCACTCTCATCCCACAAGCCCAGACAACAAAATCTTCATCCCTCCTCTTCCAGAATTAAAATGGAGCTTTACTACATTCTTTTCAAATCTGTCTTAGAAAAGGAATTTTTTTTCTTCTTTAGATAGGTATTTCTGTCTTTTTTTAAAATTCCAAACCTCCCCTTCAGAAGGCGCCGGGCAAAATACAGGCAACAAATGATGCCATCACAAGAAGACGACAGAACAACTGGAAGATTTTACAGAGATCAAAAAAAAGAAAAGGAAAAAAAAATATTAAATCCATTACACTAGGAACAGCAAGAGACAATATCACAGCGGAATGTGCTTTAATAAAGTAAAGAGATGCTGCAACATGCAGTATTTGTCAAACTGACAACATATACAGACCCGTAAGGGGGGGGGAGGGGGGGGGGGGAGGCAGGGGGGACCTGAACTCCAGATTTTAAAGACAACACACGGAAACCTGCAATTCCCACCAAAAAAAAAAAAAAAAAAAAAAAATCAAAGCCCGGGGAGCCTCAGCTGGGAGCGGGGCTGGGAGCTTTGGGCTGGGGTCAGTGTGATCCCAGAGCCATGGCGGGACACCTCAGCCCCCTGAGAGAAATCAGCTGCTGCCCACGCACCCGCATGAGCCAGTGGCTGATTTCACCCCCATCCCCAAAAGCAGACGGGGACAGGGGTGTCCTGGGGGGCTGCAGAGCTGTTGGTTTGCTCACCTCTTCTGCCACAGATTTGCCAAACGGGGAGGGAAGTCCCTGCTGCAGACCGAGTGAAGGCCAGGGGTGCCGCAGTCTATCGCGGTGAGGGGCTCACAGCTCACTCCTGATCTAGAGCAGGGAAAAAAATCCCAAAGCTACAGATCCAGACTGCAAACACCTTCCACTGGCTGGAAAGGAAACTCCTTAGCCCAAAAATCCTCTTCCTGGGCAGAGGGGCAGAGATTTAAGGCCAAGCTGGGTGGCGGGCCCCCCAAAACGTCCCTGCGCGGGACCTTCCCCTACAGTTCCTGCTGCTGGAAGCCACCTACAGCGTGTGTCAAATGAGGACACCAGAAGCTGACACTGTGTACTTTAAGGTTTTTTTTTTATTTTTTCAATAAAGGGACAAAATGGGTGTATGAACAGGATAATGCAGACAACTGCCAAAAAAACACAGACAGTGGTTTTTCCAATAGAACTTAACAAAGACCAGAAACAAATACAATAAAAAGCCAGGTTGTAATGACCTTTGGTCATCCAAATAATAATTAAAAAAAAATTAAAAAAACTCCCCCCAAAAAAACCCCAAAGAAAAATAAAAGATCAA